>NW_004754901.1:46479-67340 GCF_000188695.1 Salpingoeca rosetta | reverse complement strand
AGGACATAGTCTGGCGCACACACCCCTCCTCTCCATCGGTAGAAAAGCGTGGGATGGGCGCGTCACATCCATATTGCGTGTGAGTGTGCGTGTGTGTGTACGTGAGCACCCCTGCGTATGTGCCTGTGTATGACTGTGTGTGTCTGTGTGTGTCTGTGTGTATATGTGTATATGTGTGTGTGCTTGTTTGTGAAGTGTGTGAGTGTGTGTGTGTGTGTGTGTGTGTGTGTGTGTGTGTGTGTCTGTGTGTGCTTGTTTGTGTGTGTGTGTGTGTGTGTGTGTGTGTGTGTGTGTGTGTGTGTGTGTGTGTGGGTCCGTGGACCTGTGGAACTGAGGAACTGTAGGTCTGTGGTCATCTGTTAGTTGCTGTTTGCATTCAGTATTACGTCTCTTCAGTCTCACACTCATACCCATTCGCCTCCTCCACCACCGCCCTCCCTCAGGCGAGCAGCTGAGTCAGTTTGGCGCCGTCATCTTCACGCGTGCCGACCGCGACGACATCAACAGCGCGCCTGATATTGCCGGCAAGACAGTCGCTGCCGTGTCCTTCATCACCTTTGGCGGGTTCCAGGCACAGTGGGGCACGCTCCGCGACGCAGGCCTCGACTTTCTCATCGACACGCAGCAGGTGTGCAGCTCTGTACATGTGTGTGCGTGTGTGTGTGTGTGTGTGTGTGCATGTGTGCGTGTGTGTGTGTGTGTGTGTGTGTGTGTGTGTGTGTGTGTGTGTGCGTGCGTGCGTGCGTGCGTGCGTGCGTGTGTGCGTGTGTGATATCAACACCTCCTCTGCTATCTTCGTCCTCTTACACTCGTGCGACTAAATCATAATGTCAACTTTGCTTCCTGTTCCCTTCGACAGATCAAGTTTACCAATGACGAGGATGAGGTGATTGCTCAGGTCCTGGAGGGAAACAGCGACGTCGGCTTCGTCACCAGCGGCGTCCTCGAAGGTCCGTGTGTGGTGTATGTGTGGTGTCTGTGTGTGTGTGTGTGTGTGTGTGTGTGTGTGTGTGTGTATGTGTGTGTGGTGTGTCTGTGTGTCTGTGTGCCTGTGTGTCTGTGTGTCTGTGTGTCTGTGTGTCTGTGTGTGTATGCTTCTTACTCTCCGTCTCTTGCTGTCCCCGTCGCCTTCCCCATTCCAGTTCTCTTTCTTCCCTGGCAATGCAAACTCGTTCGCAGCCAAAATGACGTGCTCACGCTATTGCCCTGCCTCTTCCCCCCCCCCCGCACACAACAACAACAACAACAACAACAACAACAACAACAACAACAACAACAACAACAACAACAACAACAACAACAACAACAACAACGATGCCGAGGGCAGACCATGTTGAGAACAGCGGCCTGGATCTGAAGAAGATCAAGGTGCTACATGCAGAGAACGTCATCACCACAGAGGGTGACGTCTACCCCTTCATCACGTCCTCATCCGTCCTCTCCCCAGAATGGACCCTTGCTGTGCTCCCCAACGTCCCGTGGGAGGTGTGTTCCTCGTATTGTCGTTATTCCCGCCTCTGCGTCGCGGTGCTGTTCATGCTCATGTCACGCGTTGTCGCCGTAAGAAGTGATTGCTGTGTGCCCGGCTCTTGTGCCATCATCCTGCAGTGACCCTCACACCACCACCACCACCACCACCGCTATCACCATCACCATCATCGCTATCCCCCTCACCGCCACCTCAGGTGCAGTCTGCTGTGGTGAATGCGCTCCTGAGCATCGACAGCGCGTCCGAGTATGCCATTGCTGGCCGCTACGCCGCCTGGCAGCCGCCAAAGTCATACACCGCCACACGCGCCCTGCAGGTAGCAATCGTGTCTGTGTGTGTGTGTGTGTGTGTGTGTGTGTGTGTGTGTGCGTGTGTGCGTGTGTGTGTGTGTGTATGTGCAGCGTCACGATATACATCTACGAGCCACTTGCACTGTTCTCACCACCATCTCACTTCCCACCACCACCATCTCACCTCTCACCACCACCTGCCACCACGAACCTTCACTAGGTGTCGCTGGGCGTGATGTTTGCGGACGACCTCGGCTCCTTCCGCTGTGTACGCACGAAGAACCTCATCGATGCCGTCGTGTGTCCCTTTGGATACAACAAGCAGTCCCCTGAACTCGTCGCTTCCGGCTGCTCACTCGCTGGTCTCGACTGCCGTGAGGACTTTGACTGTCTGTGCCAGCCCTGCGAGCCTGCGTGTCCGACGCACTCCCGCCTTACCCGGCGTGGGACGTGCCAGTGCGACAGCGGGTACATCAACTTTGGTGGCGCGTGTGCGCCCATCGCCGTACTGGCTGTGACGGTGCTCATCCCCGTGGTTGGCGCCGTCGTCGTCATTGTGTGGTTCGCCATGCGCCACCAGCAGCACAAGTCCGACCTCCTCTGGCACATCCGCCCCTACGAGCTCAAGTTTGATGACCCGGTCGAGGTCCTCGGCGTCGGCACATACGGCGTTGTTGTCAAGGGCGAATACCGCGGCACCGCCGTCGCCGTGAAGCGCGTTGGCTCATCAGATGCACACTCACGTGCTCGTCACGCCTCCCGTGCCACACGCGACAAGCAGGGCGTGCTGAGCCCCGAGATTATGGCCGGCATCCGTGCAGCCCGCGGGTCGAACGCGGCTGGCTCCAACATGAGCGGGTCGTCTCGCGGTGTGCGCCGGTCCAAGTCCAAGTCGCGGCTGGCGTCGCAGATGCAGTCCACACGCACGCGCGAACTCCGCGCCATGAACTACATCATGGAGGTGCGATGAGCTTGGACGCGTGTGTGTATGTGTGTGTGTGTGCGTGCGTGCGTGTGTGTGTGTGTGTGTGCTTTTGTGTGTGTGTGTGTGTGTGTGTGTGTGTGTGTGTGTGTGTGTGTGTGTGTGTGTGTGTGTGCGTATGCGCGCGCATGTGTGTGCGTGCGTGTGTGTATATGTGTGTATGTGTGTGTATATGTGTGTGTGAGTGAACAGGATTGAAAGTATGTGGATGTGCATGCGTTCATCTGCCCTCTGTCTCTTCTGTCTATCTGCCTGTCCGTCCATTCGTCAGATCTTCGTCACCATCCAACACAACCCTGTCTCTGCCTCACTCCAAACCCTTCATGGCACCGTCTCACACGCCTTGCTCACTTCTCCTTGCCCCCACTCAACCTCCTCTTCCCTTGCCTGCAGCTGTTTGACGAGGCCGCGGCCCAGCACATCCACCGCAGCCAGTCCACGACGCAGCTCTCGGGCCGCTCACGCTCCCGCTCGCTGTTCAGCCGTCTCATCCACAACACCACCACCCGCGCCACCGTCCGCCGTATGCGCGCGAACTTTGTCAAGGAGATGCGCACGCTGTCCAAGCTGCGCCACCCGTGTGTGACAACGGTCATGGGGGCGGTGATGATGAAGGGGTGCGAGCCGATGATGGTGATGGAGCACATGGACCTGGGCACCCTCTACTCCATCCTGCACAACGAAACCATGGAGCTCGACGGAGAGACACGCTACTACCTCGTAAGATGGCGCACGTGTGTGGTGTTGGTGAGGAGGGGGGCCGGGTCATTGCATTGCTTGTGTATATGCGCGTATGTGTATGTGCGTGCGTGTGTGTGTGTGTGTGTGTGTGACAACCAAGCGGGGCATGTCTTTATGTTTGTCATCGCATCATGACTGTGTGCTCACTCGCTATCCGTGCTCCGCCACCACCACCACCACCACCAGACGCTCGATGTTGTCTCTGGCTGCCGCTTCCTGCACTCGAGCGATCCGCCCCTGATCCACGGCGACCTCAAGTCCCTCAACGTCCTCGTCGACTCAAAGTTCCGCGCAAAGGTCAGCTGGAGTGCGTGCGTGCGTGTGTGTGTGTGTGTGTGTGTGTGTGTGTGTGTGTGTGTGTGTGTGTGTGTGTGTGTGTGTGTGTGTGTGTGTGCATGTCTATGTGTGTGTTGTGTGTGTATGTGTTGGCTTTCACGAATCTCATCGTCACGACACGCAAGTTATTTCATCTCATCCAACATCCTCACCATCACCACACTTCTCTCTGCCCTCTTCCCCCTACTTTGCACACCCTCAGTGACAAACCTGATGAAGGAGCAGAAGGACCACGCTGCGCGCGTCGGCCGCTTCGCCGTCGCCGCTGTCAAGGCCGCCAACAGCACGCTGATCAAGGAGGACGAGCCAGACCTCGGCTGCGTCAACATCCGCGTTGGCTTCCACTCCGGCCCCGTCGTCGCAAACGTCGTTGGCACGAAGAACCCACGATACTGCCTCTTCGGCGACACGGTGCGCATTGGGTGCTAATTTGTGTGTGTGTGTGTGTATGTGTGTGTGTGGGAGTGTGTGTCTGCCTGTGTGTGTCTGTGTCTGTGCTTGTGTGTGTGCTTGTCTGTGTGTGTGTGTGTCTGCCACTGTTGTATCACGCCTTCTTTGCCTGCTCTCTCCCCACCCCTTGTCCCCACCCTCTCATCACGCATCCTCACGCCAACTCTCGTCAACCAACACATCCTCCACTTCCGTACCACCACTACCCCAGGTCAACACGGCGTCACGGATGGAAAGCAACAGCGAGAAGAACCGCATCCACATGTCTGAGGCTGCGGCTGAGCTGGTGTCCAAGCAGGCGCCTGACATGGTGCTGGAGCCACGCAAGGCCATGCACATCAAGGGCAAGGGCAAGATGCAGACGTACTTCCTCATTGCAGCCGACATCGACCACGCCAGCAGCAGCGACACCGCCGCGCTCATTGAGACCAAGCACAGCAAGACACAGCTGCCAGAGGAGATGGCCGAAGCTGATGGTGACGACGGTGACGGTGGAGATGGTGATGACGCCGGCACATCCGAGCAAGCAGCTGGTGCAAACAACAAAGCCCAACTGACGTCCACCACCGCTGCCACCGCGAGCAGCGCAGAGGCCGGTGATCTGTCTGTGATTACGCGAGCACGGCAGAAGGTGGCGGCCCTGGAGAACAGAAACAGGACCACAAGCAACGATGACGAGAAACAGCAACAGCAGCAGCAGCAGCACGACACCAGTGATGGCGATGAGGAGAAGGCCGATGCTGACACCACGACGGCCACAACCCTCGCCATGGATGCACCGGGTAGTGTTGAGCCGCAGCCCAACCCGTCAGCGCCGCCACTAAGGCGCGAGCAGGTGGAGGCGCGACGGCAGCTGCTGGAGATGCAGCGCGAGGTTCCTGCCGATGAGGTGGCCCGCAAGAAGTATCAACAACAGCAGCAGCAGCAGCAGCAACAGGAGCAGACTGTGGTTGAGCGCGGTGTGCACGAGGTGATGCTGAACGGCCGCCTTCGCCGCACGCTGACGGAAACGATCACGCTGCCAGAGGTGCCTGACGAGGAGCAGCCAGGATACATGCGCAGGACCAAGTCTGCATCCGCCGGTCGCTTCGGCCGCAAGAAGAAGACCACCACTGGTGACGGCGGCGATGGTCTTGGCGACCGCCACGTGTCCATCTCCAACGTGCTCAAGGTCATGTACCCGGAGTCGCTCCGTGCGAGCGTTGACTTTGACAACGCCAACACCAACACCAACACCAACACCAACGGCAGCGAAGGCGTCAACAGCAGCAGCCAGGTGACAATCCCGCCGACACTGACGGAGAAGCACGAGGAGGATGAGGAGGATGATGACGCTGCGGTGGAGACACCAACCACTGCCCCTGCCAATGAGGCAGATGAGGCAGCTGGTACAACTCCAAATGACGACCAGCAGCGGCGGCAGCAGCAGCAGCAAGAGCTGTCGTTGCAGCAGCGGCAGCAGCACGGCGATCTGTCGATGGCGGATGCCTCTGGCTACTTCTCCAACACATCCGATGAAGGCAAGCGCGACGCTGAGGTGGCTCTTGGACACACTCGCAGCACCAAGTCTGCAAGCACCACCCAGCCCGGTAGCGTTTCCTCCCTGTTTGCGGAGGGCGTGTGGTTGGCGGAACCGGGCGAGACTAAACCAAGCGCCACTGAACCAACCGTGACTGATGCCATCATGGCTGCCAAGCTGGATGGTACCGCCCGCGTGGACAGCGGCTTCCCGCTCTCAACGCGCCACCCGTCACCGCCTGAGCTTGGTGACGCTGCTGATGCGCCAACGTCCACCGACGTCTGAGTCACAAACCTTCTCGAGCGTTGCGACGGTGTCGTCAATGACATTATTGTTTGTTTGTGTGTTGTTAATTTGCACTGTGTTGCACAGTTAATCTGTTGCCTTGTGCTGGTTGTTCTCAGCCATGTCACTCTCGATGCTTGGCGCGCACGAGTGGCACTTACATTACACAGTCTATGACGGTCTATCAGAGGGCATCTTTCCGTTGATGAAAGCGTGCAACGGTTTGCTCGGGCATCCTTGCGTGCACCTATGCAACGCACACGACAGCACGACGAACTGGACAACTTGTTGCGTGAGGACCTGTTCTTGAAGCCACTTGCATTGGTGCAATGAGGAAGTGGGGAATTGGGGCAAGGATGCAGGGTTCTGGTGTTCTTGGTTGTGGCTTGGATACAGCTTTGCATGATTTCTTTGGTGCGAGTGAGGGATGGGGGAGTTCAAGTGGTTGTGTTGTGATGAATGTGATGAGCGTGATGGATGTTGAGTTTCATGTTGATGACAACCATCAGTTCATTACAAACAGAAATGAGTTGTGCTTACATGCAAAAGGAGCAAAGAGGGGAGGTGGAGACATGAGATGAGAGCAAGAGAAAACAAGAGAAAAGAGGAGAAAGGAGAAGTAACAACAACAATAACAACAACAACAACTTAAACAACAATAACAACAACAACAACTTAAACAACAACAACAACAACAACTTTAACAACAACTTCAACAACAACAACTTAAACAACTTAAACAACACGTCAAGCGGCGACACGTCGAGCTGCAACACGCCAACTCAACATCAAAGTTGTAACAGCAGCGTGACTGTGATAGGAAAACGGTTGCAATGGAGAATACCAGCCAGAATGTCGAACAGCACCATCAGTGAAGCAAACGAACGCGGCACAAACTATCGTGTTGCAATCACACACATACACACATACACACATACACGCTATTCACGCACTCGACTCCGCCTCTCCATCCTCTACACCGTCCTGATCGTCGTCATCACCGCCATCATCGCCAGCAGTCTCAGGAGCCACGGGAATCGTAATGCTTGGAGGAGATTCCAGGTGCGCCCGCAACTCATCCCTCCGCACCTTCACAAACACCTTGGCAAACGGCAGAACTTGCACTTCTTGCGAGAAGACGTATTCCTCAAAGTCAAACGTGCCCGCGGTGCGGGTGGCCTGGAAGTTGGTGGTGCGTGTCACCTGGACATAGTGCGTGTCCTGGCTTTCATCAAAAGGCTTCCCGTAGTAGGAGCATTCATTCGAGCCATGAGGGTAATCTGCGGCTCGGGTGATCGGGTACGCCAGGCCAACGCTGGAAGCGCACAACAACAACACGTGCTCACCATCTGCGTTGGGTGGACGCCAACCTCCAGTGAGCAGGCGTGTCGAGTAGCCTGCGGCATAGCTTGCCTGTGGTGTGAGGTAGATACCAGACCCAAAGAAGCCACGGTCGCCCGGGCTGCTAAAGTTCGCTGCCCCGCACGCACTGATGCTGCCAGCGACAGCCTCGTCGCAGCCGTGCCAGGCAACGAGGACGTTGACATGGTTCACGCCACCGGGTGTTCGTGCAAACTGCGTCTTGAGCCGGTCAAGCATGGCGCGCTTCTCCGGGTCACTAGCTCCAAAGTCTTGGTTGAAGGGATTTGACGGCTCAGTGTCACCACGACGCGTCGCTGACCGCTGGACTTGCGTCTGAAAGGCACGCAGCATCGTGGTGGACTTGGTCATCTCCACGCGCGACAGGGTGAGGCCCGACGTCATCTGGCTCTCTATCCATCGGTACAGGTCTGTGTCTGGCGGAAGAGATACAGAGTACACGCCGTGAGCGCCAGGTCCAGTCCACTGCAACGAGCGGTCGAAGCTGTCATCAAGTCGCCAACGAGGGTGGTGCCACTCGTGCCCAGGTTGGTGCCAGCGTGCTGTCAGGATGGGGTTATGTACGAGCAGATCCCCGAGTCGCGTGGGTGGATTGTCGTCGTCTGCGAAGTCGACGAGGTCATGCAAGGCGAGGTCCTCCAGGTCTGTGATGGGGCGGCTGGCGGGGTAATCGTGGTGCTGCTGCAAGTGATTCACGCTGAGGACGTGTTGGACGTGGTCGATGCCGCTCGCATCTTCTTGCAGGAAGGAGACGATCTGTGGTGGTTTGTGAAAGCAAACGGACGTGAAAGGAAGAAGGAAATCGCTGTGAAGACAAACGCAGATTCAGCTACAACCCACCACATTGGCAAGACACGCATGCACACATATGCGCGTCAATTCACGCACATCTGTTCGTCCTTACCTCCATCATGCAGCTCCAAGCGCTGCACTCTGCACCAGCGGATGCGCGAACCCACACGTCCACTTCTCGATCATCTCGCAGAAGTCCAAGGCATTGCACGCCATCGCGCTTGCAGAAGAAGGCATCTTGCCACACCTTCAGTGTTGCCCCAAACGATTTGTGCAGCAGTGTCTGCACGTGCGGAAAGAAGCCAGGTGGCAGCGCAAGCGCGTGGTTCTCGACCACCAGCCGTCGTCCGGCGTAGAGCGGCCACTTGCTTCGTGACCAGGCGGTTGCGAGATCGACCTCCTCCTCAACGCGGCTCGGCAGCATGAATCGCCGTTGCCCATCGTCAGAAGGCGACAGCTCGAAGCAGAGGAGCGTGTGCTGCAGCACGTTGATGACGAGGTCTGCGCTGGCGACGCCATCAAATGCGGTTTCCAGGTCCGTGAATGTTACGACACCTTTCGTGGTGATGGAGCCTTGCTGCACGCCATCCGGCGTCAGTGCTCTCCCCAGCACGTCATGAAGCAGCCAGTTGGGGTCGACGAAGACAGAATCCTGCAAGGAGGGGTTGTTCGAGTACCACAGCAAATCGCCGCGTGCGTGGAGGTACCTGCGAACATGTGTGAGAAGCATAGGTAACAGGGGCAGCGGATGTGTCAGAATTCTAGCATTTGCACTGAAGTCAGTGAACTGTTTGCACAACATGGATGACAAATGAGCAAGGCGTTTCAAGAGTACCTCAACGCAGAATAAAACGTTGGCATGCCAAAGGAGGTCAAACCGAGTCCAGGGGCATGTGTTAGGGTAAACTGAAAGAGGGCATCAATGGTCCACGCTGGTTTCTCTTTCCGGGCTGATTGGAGGGTTGTGGCAAGCAGATCCACGACTCTGGGGACGACAAGCTTGCGTTCCTTCAGCTGACACCAGTGTTGAAAAAGTTGTGCCCGGAGCTCAATAAATCCGGCCTCACCACTTTGATAACAGTTGAGTGAGATGAGGGGATCTTGGATGTCAACGATGCCGCCGAACGTTCTCTTCAGATGGGCGACCATTGCTGCACCCCAAGGGGGCTGTCCACGTTCATCCACAAGGGTCTTCTGGAAGGCAAGGTCCCTCTTCGTTCCAACGATGAGAACACGCGGCTTCGTGTTTTCTATCCCGTCTCCATCTGCGGTTGCGGTGGCAGCTGCTACACCTTGCTGGAGTCTTGTGCAGATGAAACGAAGCCAGTAGTTGACGTGTTCCTTCACGTGCTGTTCAGGCTGGGAGAGGTCGACGCAAACGACAAAGGCGGCAAATCGATCAGACATCATCAGGGTGTGAATGACGTGATAGGCCCACTGTCCTCCAAAGTCGTAGACACGCAAGGAAGCGACTTCATCGCTGGTGTGGCTTGTGGTGTCTTGGAGTTTCATTTCACAAACCCGGATTCCGGGTGTACGCTCATTTGGACGGTCTGGATCGTCACGTGGTTGCCAGGCCGCAAACAGCAATTGGCGAAAATAGCTTCCAGCCAGCGACTCGATCATGGTCGTTTTGCCAATGCCGTAATCGCCGCACATAAACACCTTTGCTGTCTCAAGAGGAATTGGGCCGGGCTGTAGTGATTTGAGCAGTTGAATCTGTTCCTGGTAAGCGGTCTTTGCAGTTGGGTCAAAGCTGTCTCCCATCGAAAAACACCCGCAAGAAAGACATCGCGCGTCATACAGTCGCAAGGTCATGTGAAAAAAAGTGAGCCAACTCCTTCGCAAACACAAGACAGTCCACACACATGTCGCTGTGACTTACAAAATATGCACGAGGATGTCTGGCCGCTTTGTGTGGAGCGTAGCCAGGGCACGGGCGACCGCAGTCGAAGACTTGAGGACGGGCTTGCACAACCTTGGAGGCAAAGAAGGGTATGTGAGCTGGAAGAGAAGTCGGTGACGTGTTATCTGTTGTGAGGAGAGAAACAATTTCATCAACTCACCGAATCTTTGCTTTTGTGTGGACGTACTGTAGAAGCTCGAGTACACCCAACACTTCGCGTTCCGTGAGACAATGCTCTGAAAGGCTGTTTGGTGACATGGTGATGTATGTGAGGAGCTTACCAACAAGCCAAAAAGAAGACATAACCAGAAAGGCAGCTGAGTAACACATGTGGCGGAGGTGCGGTTTGTTGGTGCATGCAGTGTCAGTCGTTTCCTGTGTCTCCACACTCACTTGAGATTCGTGATTGTCATGTTGTGTTTCAACATGACCACCAAAGCCGCGACGCCGTTGAAGCCGATGGAATTCTTTCGCAGGCTGGCATCCCACACAGAAGGCGAGCAGGAGTTGATGGTAATGTGCATGTGGAAGGGGATGTGTTGAGTGGCGACAAGCAAAATTTGTGGACAGCAGCGACTGGCTTGCTGTGCAGGTGCATGCACGCCAAACCAAACCACACGGTGAAATCGGGTGTCTTTGCAGAGCGCATATGCATACATATATACATCGATGTATATATCTATGTGGGTATCTTTAAATTTCTAGATCTACACTCACTCCAGATTCCTGATGGCTGTGTTGTGCTTCAGCATCTCCGCCAATACTTCAGCGCCCACGTCGCTGATGCGGTTGTTATTCAGGCTGTCAAGGAAAGCAAAAGAGAGAGGGGGTGTTAATTGATGGCAGCTTTGAGAGCACTGGGAGAGTGACACGCGCGACGAGTAACAAGCAGTGTGTACTATGCCTGGCCTGCACAAGTGCACACACGAGCAGCCTCGAGATGCACGAATAAATGTATGGCTTGAAAGCACGTGTCTGCCACTTACTCAAGTTCTTTGAGGGATGTGTTGTGCTGAAGCATCTGTCCCAATTCCTCAGCGCCATGGTCGCTGATGGAGTTGTGGCTCAGGCTAAAAGCATTGCCAGGGAAAGGTAAGGATGAAAGACAGTCAACACGCAGAAGGGGGGTGCGCTGACGGTAAGCATGGTACATGGCCAGCAGTCAGTGCACTTGAACACATGCGTGAACGCACGCCAAAGCAGGTGCCTTCAATGGATTTGTGTGTGCCCACACTCACTCGAGACTTGTGAGGGTTGAGTTGTGCTTCAGCATCAGCGCCAATGCCCTTGCGCCGTCATTGCAGATGGCGTTCTTCCGCAGGCTGTCAATCCAAACAAAGAGAGGAGACAGGCACGAGTGGTGTTCCATGCCGGCGCACAAGATTGTGAGCAGCAATGACTGGGGCAAAAGCACAGTGGTTGCCAAAGAAGAGTTTTACCTTCACCACCTCCCACACAATCGTATTCTCAAGCAAGCGGCGCCTTTACCGCATTGACATCCAAGCTCACATGAGTTCTTTGAGTGTTGCGTCGTGCTTAAGAATCTTCGCCAGTGCCACGGCGCCTTTCTCGGCAATGGCGCTACCAATCAGGCTGTGCATACACGGGAGCCAAAGTGCAAGGGCGAGCACGCCCGAAATGTGCAAAAAGCGAAGATTAGAATGAGGAGAAATCGGGCGTGTAGCACCAATCTACCAGCCTATCCTGTTACACCATGCCATCGACACCACCACTTACTCGAGAATCTTGAGACAGGTGTTGTGCCTGAGCGCCTCGGCCACTGCACGCGCACCATCAACGCCGAGCCCTTCGAAACCCAAGCTGCAATTGTTGATTGGTCGTCATGAGCCAGGGAGTTAGGAAGTTGTGAGAGACACGAGGGCGTCGATTACTGTCTGTCAGTAGCACGCTCTGTGTTTGTGTGTTTGGGTTGTGCAATTGGACGCGCAGGCGAGTGCACAAACGCGCCAAGCAGAAGCAAGACACAGCAAGCCTTCGAGGAGCGGACAAGCCAGCCTGCAAGCGAGGGATAACAAGCACAAGCAAGCGGGTGTCCTGCGTTTTTCTTCGTCCAACACACAAACACACACACATGTGCTAAACTGTCACTTCACTTGTTTACACTCACCTCACAACGTCCCCGCACGTGTTGTTGGCGATGGTCCTTATCGTGTCGTTTGCCTCATCCTCCAAGTCCGACTGCGCCAGCAAGGCTTCCACCTCCTTCCTCGCCCGCTTCTCTCCGCCAGCCATGGCTGATGCCCACTGTGCTCGTGCTGCTGAGCTCTGAGTTGTCGCTCGAGGTGGCAGGAGGTTCTTGTTCCACACTCTCTGCCTTGCTTTGTGTGTGTGTGTGTGTGTGTGTGCGTGTGTGTGTGTGTGTGTGTGTGTGTGTGTGTGTGTGTGTGTGTGTGTGTGCGTGTCCGAACGTGGCTGCTGTCCACTGGCTCCTTTGCTTGCTTGCTTGTTGTGGCTGGCGACGCAAAATGGAGCGGACGCGCCAGCTTTCTGCTTTGTCGTTCTCGTGGCTTGGCGAAAAGTACATCAAGACTTCCACCATTCCTCTCTCGCCAGCCACGAAAACTCCCCATATCTTCCTCCACAAAGCAGCCAGCCAGCTGTCCTTCTCCTTTGTTTGTTTTTCCCTTCTTGCTTCTTGCTGTCTGCACACAACCACAACCACCACTCTCGACAAACCAGCCAACCAGCCAGTGGACGAGTTGATTGTGCTGCAATGCCTCCTCTCCCCTCTCTCCTCTCCCCTCTTACCTCCCCTTCTCCCCTCCTCTCTCTGCTCTGGTGAGAGCGCTGCTCCATGTCAAGTGCAGAAGTGTGCACCACATCTTTCTTCCCTTCTCTCTCTCTCTTCCTTCTCTCCCACTGACTGACTGACTGACTGGTGTGACTGCACAACCGCCAACACCCACAGCACCATTTCCCTTCCTTCCTTCCTCCTTCCTCCACCTCAGCCCGTGTTCCATCCTTCCTTCTCCAACACACACTCAAATCTCACTCAACCAACCAACCATCAGCCACCATTGCACTCCATGCATGGATCAGCGGTGGTGCCAACGCTAGCCGACGTGGTGGCAACCCCGAATGAATGGCTGCCTCCTTCTCTTTGCTCGCCACCAAAGCAGCACCAGCAGCAGCAGCATGGGCTGAGACGGACAAGGAGGTGGTGGTGGTGTGAATCGCATGAGAAGAACCATGCAAGATCCTCCTTAGCCTGCTGCCCCTACGACGATGTTGGACACTCCGTTCCTGACTGAAAGCTGGCTGGCTAGCGGGCTCACTGGCTGACGACGGCATTGTCGATGCATGAGGAGACCATGGCAGTGGCAAGTGGCAGCGGCAGCGTCATCGCTGCTTGTGAGTGAGTCCATGCGTGTGTGTTGCGGCTGATGATGGTTTGCTTCCATGTGATGGCACGCTTGCAGCTCCCTCGTGGTGTTCTCCACATCACCTGCTGTGATGCCCGCACACACACACACACATACACACCTCCGTCACTCACTCTTGCTGGTACTGACTTGCGCGTGCGTGGACTTGTCTCGTGAACCACACAAGCAGGCTTGATGGATGTGCGCGACAGCGTCGACTTCTTTCACCTGACACCATCGTGGTGCTGCTGGATGCGTTCTGCTTCATCACACAGGCCATCCACGGCACACGGTGCAAACGACACCAGCACCACCAGCTAACAAGGACGGCAACCAAGTGCAGCTGACACTGGAGGGACTTGCTTGATGGACTGGTGCAAGGCGTTCAAGTACAGCACTGACCCGCTTTGTGTGTCTTCTTTGCCCTGCAGTACCCTGACACACAGTGGTGGCTGGTGGATGACTGCGCCCTTGTTGTTGTTGTTGGTGCAGGCCACGTTGCACTTGGCTGTTTGGCTGCACTGCAAGTGGCACCATGCGATGCTGCTGGTATCTTGAGCAGTGCTGTGCTCTGTTTCTGCTTTCCTCTCTTGCTTGGATCGAAGGTGAAGCTGTGGGACATGTGCGTGTTGGTGTTGACTGTGTGCCCGTGTGAGGGCTGTTGTCGTCTCTTCATGTCGATGCTCTGTCCCCATGCATTGTTGTTGGAAAACGATTGAACATGCAAAGTGGAATCACCACCACTGCAAGCAATAGGAGGAAGGAACACTGCGCTGTGTTGTGTGGTGTGCATGTGTGTGTGTTTGTGTGGATTGTGGGTTGTGTTTCTGGGAGAACACACTTTCCATTGTAAACGCACCACCTTCAATCATCAGCTGTTTCGGCTTTACTGAGCAAAATGCGACTGACCCCGCATGACAGCACTGAGCCAGCAGCGATGCGCAAGGGGGACGGCACTCACGACACTACGAGGAACTGCAAGAAGGAAACTAAGCAAACGCGGCTACCGAAAAACGCAAGAAGCCAAACGCGACGGGAAAGCTAACTGTAACATGACCGAACGAAGCAAAACCTGGGAACGCTAATCGAACGTGGCAGCCAACGCAATTCTGGGCCATCGCACATGAACTCAAAATAATGGGGCTCACGTGAACATTTCAAGCGCACGAAGGCAAGTCATGCCGCAACTCACGGACCAACGTCGGTGCCTTTTCAGGCACAAACACACACACACACACACACACACACACACACACACACACACATACACACACACACGCACGCATTCCGTCCATCGTGCATCAATCCACCAAGGACACCTTTGTTGGGACGCAGAGAATGCCTTTGTTGGACTCGCATGAGAAGTAGGTCACGCCACCGACCGTGCCGTTGTTTCGGCCATGGGGCAGATCCAGGGCCACACCCACGCGATCAGACCCCTTTGCGTGGTGCTTGCCGACAAACGCGATGGTGCCCAGGCACTCGTATCCTTGCACGCGGACACGGCGCCCGAGGTCCTTGGACGTAATCGCACAAGTGCCCTCGCCGTGATCGCTAGTGCATGGCTGCTGCGTGTCAACGTTGCCGTACAGCTGCAGGCAGTCGTCCTCGGCAAAGTCTGTGTCGGTGTTGACGTCGCCAAACCCAAAAGCCGTGTCATCATCCACTGCCTCGAGCTCATCTAGCGTGAATGTCACTGTATCGTCTGCATTGTCATCTCCTTGTTGTTCTTCTGCTTCACCATCACTGTCGCCATCACTCTGGCTGCGGCTGCTGGTTGCGTTTGTGGTGAACTCTGTTCGCGCGACGGCTCCATCGTCGCCATCGCCGTCGCCCATGTCATACAACTGCATTGCTTCGCCCCGTCCAGCATCACCGTTCCGTTCACTTCCTGCGCACACGGCTGCATCATCACCATTGTCGCCCATGTCGTACAGCTGCAGTGCTTCCCGGTCCTCGCTTTCGTCCTCCGCAAGATCCGCCATCTCATCATCCTGCATGGGAACGTGGTCGAGTTAGTGAGTGTGTGTAAGGGTGAACGCATGGAAATGAGCTCACAAGCGATGACATGTTTGTACGCAGACACAAAATCAACAACACTTGTGGACGTGTACTCTCTTCCACACACACACACACACACACACACACACAAACACACACAAAAAAGTATGTGGACATACTTACACACTTACACACACACACACACACACACACACACACACACACATGCTGACACACACTTGCACTCACGTGGTAGAGGGGGTTGATGACGAGGTTTCCGTCCTTGGACGATCGCCTGCGCAGGCCACCAAGGAACGTCCCAAGTGTCCCACTGAGGGATCTGCGCGGCTTCTTTGTGCCGCTGTGTGGGGTGTCGCCGATGGCCAGGTATTCGTCTTTGGGCTGCAACGACTCGCCGGTGTAGGCCTCGTACTCATCGCGGAAGAAGGCCGCCAGATCAGCAAGACTCGGCCGCCTCTCTGCCTCAGCGTGCCAGCACGCCAGCAGCTGCTCATACACAACATCACGGCACGTCTCGGCCTTGGGCAGGCGGTACCCGTCGCACACCATCACCCAGACCTGCATGCATGCACGCAAAACAAAACAGCGTGAATGAACACTGACACAATCGGTCTCAAGTGTACGGCAGTGTGTGCGTGCGAGTGTTGTGCGTGTGTGTGTGTGTGCGTGTGTGTGTATGTGTGTGTGTGTGTGTGTCAAGCTGCTTCCACTGAAGCCACCATCTTCCTGTGACAAGCGCACCTTCTGGTTTCCCCAGCCGTCATACGGCATCTTGCCGCGTGTCCAGATCTCGTGACACAAAATTCCAAAGGACCAAACATCGGTCGCCCGCGTGAACTGTAGAAAACCAGCCGTCATACGGCATCTTGCCGCGTGTCCAGATCTCGTGACACAAAATTCCAAAGGACCAAACATCGGTCGCCCGCGTGAACTGTAGAAAAGGAAACACAAGCAGGTACCGCAACAAGCGTGAGGGACACACACACACACACACACACGCACACACACACACACACGCACACACACACAAACACACGCATACACACACACACACACACAAACATAACGCGTACAGCTCAATCCAAGGGCATCCGATTCCTTTCTCTCCCCCAACACCCCAACATCCCCGACCCATTACTTCCTCTTGTGCTGACCTTGCGATCCTCGAGGGCCTCGGGCGCGGACCAGCGAACGGGAAGCTGGCCGCCACGTGAGCGATAGTAGTCACTCTCCTCCGTGTCGCGCGCCAGCCCAAAATCTGCAACCTTGCACCGCCGCTCGCTGGAGACGAGGATGTTGCGCGCAGCAATGTCACGATGCACAAACCCTTTGCTGTGCACGTGGTTGAGGCCCTCGGCGCAGTCGCCAGCGAACAACAGCCGCGTGGCCTCGTCCACGTCGTTGTCTTGCACATACGAGCGCAAGCTGCCGTACTCCATAAACTCCAGCACCACCAGCACGGGCTTGCCCACAGACACAACGCCGATGAGTTGCAGCACGTTTGGGTGGTCAAACTGCGCCACCACGGCTGCCTCCTCCATCAACTCGATGCGCTCGGAAGCGGTTGCCTTGGCGTGTAGGCTCTTGCACGCCACGAGATAGCCCGGGATCGGTGCCTCCGTCAGCAGGCCTTTGTACACGATGCCAAACGCGCCCTTGCCAAGCTCCTCCAGCAGCTTGATGTTGGCGCGGTTCAGCTCGCGCGGCACCACGGGCCCGTCGCTGCCGTCTTTCCGCCCCTTGAACTGCTCAATCATCTCGAAGATTTCGTCCCAGTTCTGCGGGCGCCGCGAGCGTCTGCGCTGCCGGTAGTACAGCGCGGCAAACACAGCGAGCAGCACAAGCAGGAAGGCGCCACCGCCAGAGGCGCCCGCCACAATGTTGGAGTTGTCCGGGGCCGTGGCAGCCTGGAAGGGGATCACCTCCACTGCCAGCACGCACAATGCGGCGTTGCCGCTGGCATCTGTTGCCGTCACGTTCACGTGTGTCGTGCCGACAGGAAACAGGCTTCCTGGCGCATGCGAGTATGTCAGGGTGGCCGCTGTGGGAACGTTGTCCACATACGATGGCGCAGTGAAGTTCACCACCGCTGCCTCCGCTTGCACGCCGGGCGTCACCACAGGGGAAGGGTCATTGCAGAACAGCGTGGGCGGTGTGGTGTCAAGGACACGCACACGCACCACAGCGCTGCCCTTGTTCCCCCACTCGTCCTCTGCTTCCACCATCACGTCAGTCTCGCCCGTGCCCAGGGAGAGGGCCGTGGCGGGCGCCGTCCACGTGAATGCGCCGCTGTTGTCCGTGGTGTTGGTGGCGGCTCGCACCTGTTCTGGCGTCACCGTGGCCAGCACGGCGTGCCCAGGGGAGTATGGCGCAGACGGAAGTGTGACCACCACATCGTCCACCACAACCACACGCGGCGCCTCAAAGTCACGCACAGCAACGAAAAAGTCGCACGTGGCCGTGTTGCCAGTGAGGTCTTTCACATCGTATTGGACCGAGTATGGCGCATCGCCCGGTGCCTGCAGTGCAAACACGCCGCCAGCAGGCACATTGGACGTCAGGGTGAGCTGGTCACGCCCGCGGTTGTCGTCAACAACGGGCAGCGTCCAGTTGGCGATGGCATGCGGTTCTCTGGGGACAGTGGCCAGCACCACGTCAATGTCGCGGTGGAGACTGAAGGGGCAGCGGCGGAAAAACGGCGCCTGCGTGTCCAGCAGGGAAAGAAATCCGCTGTGGTCGTCTGCATCGTCCACGGCAAAGGACAGCTTGAACCCAAGAAATGAGCCCGCCTGCATTGCGAAGGGTTTCGTGACAAATACCCCATCACCAGTGTCATCGTTGCCATCGCTACCACCACCACCAGTGGTCGCTGCTGTTGAAGTGGGCTGTGTTGTGCTTGTGGTCGCATTTGCATGCACACCACCGCCAGTGGCTGCTGGCGCTGTTGTCGGTGGTGCTGTTACTGCCGAAGCCATGGTCGTGCCGTTCAACAGTGTTGCTGTTGTTGTTGTCGCTGCTGTTGTATTGGCGGGTGGCGGCGGTACGGCGGTGGTCGAAGTTTCTCCCGTATCGATGGCGGCAGAGCCGTCTGCGAGGGAGGTAAAGTTGCGACCGAGCGGAAATGATACCTGCAGCGTCAGGGACGCAAATGAGAATCCGCGCTTGAAAGTGTCCGGCGCCGTCCCGCGCACGACGACAACGCCACCCGCCGCGTCGATGTGCACACGTGCACCGGTGATTGTGCCTGTCGGTGAGAGTGAGTCTTGCTGTTCATTGTCGTCCAGCCCGTCCGCTGCAGGCGTTGTGTCGAGCGCAAACTCCCCCAGCTCATATGCAACAATGGCGTCGTCGTCGTAGATCAGGGCATCTGCATCGATGGGGCTCGTGCTTGCAAGCGAAAACACAAGGTCCACAACAAGCTGTCCACGATCAGCCGTCGGCACGGTGCGCACGAAGAAGCGCTCGCCGGGCGGCGGCAGTACAACAAACTTGATGGCAGTGACAAGCTTGGCGTCCAGCCTGAATG
This sequence comes from Salpingoeca rosetta, assembly GCF_000188695.1. Taxonomy (NCBI): domain Eukaryota; class Choanoflagellata; order Craspedida; family Salpingoecidae; genus Salpingoeca; species Salpingoeca rosetta. The sequence continues at coordinate 48,239 of NW_004754901.1, read as the reverse complement.
TTGCCAGTGCGGTATCGTTTGTCCCGCCAACCAGGTAGTGCGTGTACGTCTGCGTGTGCAGCAGTGGCAACACCTCGTGTGACACGGAGAACTCCGCGCTTGTGGTGGCGACGACGGCGGTGGTGATGGGATCAAACGTCACCTCCACGTCAAACGCACATGTGGTGCTGAGCTGGCCGTCCGATGCCGTGAACGTGACCGTGTGCGGCGAGTGTACAACAGAGAAGTAGTCGCCGGAGGTGTGCGATGACTGCACGTCCACCACCTCCACATTGTCCACCGGTACAAGCTCTTCCCATGTGGCAACGGCTGTCGCCTGGCCAGGCTGCGCATGCGCTACAATGGGCGCTGTTGGGCAGTTGAGCCAGCGTGGCGCAATCGTGTCCTCCTGTGAGAGGAACGGCCCGCTGTCTTCTGCAAGCGGCGACCCGTCGCCATTGCCAAACTGCACCGCCACAAAGTTGCGGCCATGAGGGGAATAGTCGCGAATGGTCACGGATGGCGGGGCAGGGGAGGAGGACCGGCGGGTCCGGTTGGCCATGGATGTGTGGGTAAACGTCATGTCAATGCCCGCGAAGGAGAGCGTGCCGCGGATGTGAGACGACTCGACTGCAATTCGCAAGCAGCGTGCATCCTGCGTCACGCCCGAGCCGTGATCCGTGAACACAAGTGCAGCCGCCGTGGCCTTGCTGCTGGGCTGCAGCAGTGTGACGGCAACCGAGCCGTTGGCAAACGCGGATGTGGTTGCGGGCAGGGTGCCGTGCGTGCACCATTGCAGCTGCACGACGATGCGACCCTCCACGCCGTTGCGCGCAAACACGGTGAAGGGCTTCCCTGGCTTTGAGACGAGTCCAATCGCCAACGGACGTGCGACGACGTCGCCCCTGAAGCGGCGTGGGCGTGCAACACCGTCCACAATGGTGTTGTCGGCGAGCAGGAAGTCCTGCAGGAGCGGACCCGTCGCCACGTGTCCCAGCGACTCGACCAAGATGGAGAAGCCATAGCGCAGCGAAATGTCAAACTCGCACAGCAAGTAGCCGCCGACGTTCAAGGGTCCCGCAGAATAGGTGATGGTGTGTACGCCTTCGCCCAGAGCCACGGGGAGCGCAGGCGTGTTGTTGCGTACAACGAGGGAGGAGAAGAAGCCTGGCAGCCGTGGAGGGGTCCAAGTCACGTTCTCTTCATTAAGCTCGGGCTGCAAGTAGATGCTCTGGTGTGATGGGCAGCCAATGAACACGGCAATCTGTTAAGCAAGGGGATAGAGGGGAGGAGGAGGGGGGTGGAGGGGGAGCAATGTGAGATTGTGTTGATGAATGTGTGAGAGTTGGGAGAGTGAATGTTGGGGTGTATGTTGGTGTGAATGTTCGAGTGTGTGTGTGTGTGTGTGTCTGTGTGTGTGTGTGCGTGTGGTCGTGTGCGTGTGCGTTCGTGTGCGTGTGGTCGTGTGCGTGTGCGTTCGTGTGCGTGTGCGTTCGTGTGCGTGCATGGGTGTGTGTGTGTGTGTGTTGGCAGTGCTGTATAGGAAGCAGACACTCGCAGACGCTGCGTTTCAGCACCTTGATGGCAAGCTTGACCGTCGTGCTGCATCCGCCAGCGTTTGTGATGACATCCGTGCCGTCTTCGTTCAGCGCAAAGCACTCGTCTCGTGTGTCCGTAACTGTGTGGTGTGCAAGTGTGTGTGTGTGTGTGTGTGTGTGTGAGTGCATGTATGCGAGAGAAATAGTGCGTGTGCGGGTATGCGTGTGTGTGTGTGCAAATTT
>NW_004754901.1:23979-41479 GCF_000188695.1 Salpingoeca rosetta | reverse complement strand
TGGGTGACACATGCACGGTGGCAACATGATAGTGCAGGTAGAATAATCACGCACATACCCGTTGTATGTGATGCAGTCTTCGTTGTTCTGCTCCATCGAGCATGCAAGCAAGAGGGCGGGAATGAAGGATGAAGGTTCAGCAGTGTCAAACAAAGACAATCCACAGCATTGATGAGGAAGAGAGAGAGTGTGTGAGGGGGGGGGGAGAGAGAGAGAGAGAGAGAGTGTGTGTGTGTGTGTGGGTGTGAGTGTAGCATGGGCCGGACTAGTGCGTGTGTGTGTTTGTGTGAGTGAGTGGAAGTGAGTATGCGTGCATGCGTGCAGGGGTACGTGTGTGTGCGCGCGCTCACGAGCCACTTTACCTGAAAGTTGTCCGGCTACGATGTGGTCAGGGTGGAAGACAGAAGAGAATGTGAAAGTGAGAAGTCGTTCGCCACTGCCATCAAACGTGCGTTTCGCAGGAGGGCTGCACAGCTCTCACCTACACACCACTGTCGTTAAGAGCGCACCTGTTTCCCAGTCCAGGCATTGTACACCAATGGTTGATTGTCAACGAGAGAGCGGAAGTCCCCTTCGTTCTGCGATCACACCCCCCACGTGCATGTCAGTGTGTGTGCAGAACCCTTCAGAGGCACGACAGAAGAATGCGAAGTACAGGCAGAAGGGAGGTCTAGGTGCGGGTGGCACTCGCAAACAGGCCAACACGACACTCAACGACGCAAGCTGTGAGTGAACGCACGACTTGGTCAGTGGCACCAAAGTAAATGTCACCGTTCCCGTTGAGGCCATGTCTATGCAAAGGCGGTGTGTATGTGTGTGTGTGTGTGTGCATGTGCATGTGCGTGCGGGTGTGCGTGTGTGTGTGTGTGTGTGTGTGTGTGTGTGTGCGTGTGTGTGTGTGTGTGTGTGTGTGTGTGTGTGTGTGTGTGTGTGTGTGTGTGTGTGTGTGTGTGTGTGTGTGTGTGTGGGTGTGGGTGTGCGGGTGTGTGTGTGTGTGTGTGTGTGTGTGTGTGCGAGTTTATGTTGGCATGAGATGTCAGCAAACACACGCACACACGCACGCACGCGCGCGCGCACACACACACACACACGCACACACACACACACACACACACACACACACACACACACACACACACACACACACACACACACACACGCACCCACGCACCCACGCACACCACCACACAACGTACTGCTTGACGAGACTGAGGAAGAAGGAGTTTTCTTCGTCGCTCTCTGGCAAGGCAACGAACCCGTCCAGCTCAGCACAGCGCGTAACACCATCGTTCAATGTCATTTTGCCGGCCAAAAGAAGGTACTCATGCGTGTCAAATTTCACCCAGTCTGTCATCGTCGTGGACACAAGGAAATAAGTAGCAGTGCGAGACCGCGTGCACAGATCAAGCAAGCTCCATGAGAACCGGCAAACAACAAAGCCAGGCAAAAACTGCACGTGAACACACTTACACCATGTATCAAGGCAAACACAAACACAAACACAAACACAAACACAAACACAAACACAAGCCAAAACAGAAAGAAGCACCCCAAATGCAAGACTCGAGTACTCCGAGGGGGCGTGTGCTCGAGCGGCACGCATGGACAGGAACTCACCCGTTGCAGCTGCCACACTGGCCAGCAGTGCCGTGACAACGATGACAGCAACCACAGGTGAACTAACAGCGAGCGCAGGGAGCGGCGACATGCTTCTCTGTCGTCGTGGCAGCTCCGCTCGCGTGGCTCGCCGCTGCCATATCCGCTCTGCCATCGTCCTGTTGTCTTCTTGGGCATGTGAAAATGCGCTCCGCAGTTCGATTTCGTAAATCTGCATGGAATCCCGACAGGCGGGCAACCAAACGCCGACTAAACGCCGATTCCTTGAAAATTGCGCGCGCAAGGACAGGTTTGCGTGCGGGGCAGCTGGCAACAACGGTGAACTGGGCGCGGCGAGGTTGATTTGGTTTGGTGCGGGGTGAAAGCGGATGCGATTATGGTGCTCACGCGTTGAGGAACGACACGAGTCGGTACTAGGAACTACGCAATACGTAGCATAATATGATAGAGCAGGGGCGGGAGGTGGCTCCTGCAAACGCGATGAAAGTGACAGAACAACCTTGTTCAAAGATCAATGGGGGAAGCTGAATGGAGGGTAACTAGAGACACCACAGATCTACTGGGATATGTCCGACCATCATCTGAGCCGCTCAGATCCGGATGCGCAGTGTTGAGGAAGAAGAATAGACAAGGGCACCGCCACCGGTGTTGATGCTCGCGCACCCACGCAGCCGCAGCGGGAACGTGTCAAAGTTGTCGACGAGCTGTCGACTGCAGCAGTCGACATTGCCGGTCATGCAGTCGCGAGCGACAAAGTTGTTGCTGCCTGGTGTCTTCTCGATGGCGATCCAGTGCCCATCGGGATACGAGTCCCTGTCATCGTCGCACAACAGCGTGTGCATCTCTGTTGTGTGGAGGTGGGGGCGGGTAAGGGGTTGGAGAGGAGGAAGGAGAGAATGAGGGGCGGTCAGGGCCAGTAAGACGGTGGGTGTAGACAGGCAGGTACGTACACGAGCGAGACACGGTGTCAGCACGGGTGCACAGAACCACGCAGCAACTCACAGACACACACGCTCACACACACACGCTCACATACACACACACACACAAACACAAACACACACACACGCACACACACACACACAAACACACACACACACGTTGAAGTCGATCGTTGTCGTTCTTGGCGCGGCCTGAGAGCGCGCGCAGCGCGACGGGATTATGAGAGTCAACATGGAACATATAGGGAACACCGTGTGCTCACTTTGAAGGGGCCTTGAAGGCCCGCAGTGATCCAGGGAAGAGACAGTGGAATGTAACACCGCACACTCACTCACACACAGACACACACACACACACACACACACACACACACACACACACACACACACGCACACACACACACTAACACACACACACACACTAACACACACACTACACACACACACCGACACACACACGGATACACAAACGACGCACACAGCGTTGATGGCCTTGCACGATTCTGCTGCAAAAGAGGGCGAGGAACCATCGAGTGAGATGTCGCCGGTCTTGGTGTTGCAGACGAGCTCGTACGCTTGACCATCGTACACAAGGATACCAACTCGAGCCAGCAGCAAGAGCAGCAGTCACAGCACCATCAGGGGCAGCCAGCGTACCACAACGTATAGCAGTGGCATGACGTGATGAGTCAGGGCACAATTGAAGCAACAAGCCCAATACGCACCAGCACGCACAAAGGTGCGTACAGCCACACACACACACACACACACCACACAAGCATGTATAAACGTATGTGCAACCACACACACACACACACACACACAAAATGCATACATACACGCAAACAAACATACACTCACGTACACACACACACACGCACACACACACAATATGCATACACACACGCAAACAAACACACACACACACATCACGCACCTCATACTCGGTGCTGCCGACGTCACAGGGTGCAGATATGTTTGCACACACACGATCATGAAACCGGGTCGGCGGTTGCTGTTCAAACTGAGACGGTGTACACGGCGTCAAAGCAGCGCACACGCGATCAGTGCTGCTGGTGCCGTCGCCCAGGATATATTGCTCGGTCAGCACGGCACACGTGCGCCAGTTGACACACGACCCTGCACCATCTGCGGTGACGTTGCTGAACGTGCCATGTCCACACGCGACACAAACGCGGTCGGTTGTCGGCGATGGCGGCTGCTCCTCGACAAAGCCCGGGCGGCACAGTGTTGTGTTGAGGCACATGGTCTGGCCACCAAGCGGCTGGTAGTGTGAGGGCGGCGCACACGGCTGGCAGCTCTGGGATCCCGCCGTGCCCGGGGCACACTGCAGCTCCTCGCAGGACCCCGTGTTGGCGGTGGTGTTGGTGATGGCAAACGGGCACGCCATGCAGGCGGTGGTGCCATCTCGGTCGTGGTCGGTGGTTCCCTGTGGGCAAGGGATGCATTCCCGCGAGGAGGTTGGTGTCTCTGGGACTGACTCAAAGTAGCCGGGAAGGCAGCCACATTGAGCGTCAGATGTGGGGGTGCAAGGCGTCACAACGTGCTCGTGCGGACCAGCGCATGTCGTTGTGCATGCCTGGCACACACGGTCCGTGGTGAGGCCGCATGCACGCAGCTCAAACTCAAGCCCATCCACGCACCGCGTGCACGCAGTGCAGGTGGCCGCTGATGTTTTCATGCACGGTTCCGCGACAAACTGCTCGGCATCCGCGCAGGCGTCACAGCAGAGGGTGTCGGACGTTGACGTGCATGGCGCCGCCTCAAACCGAGACTGTGCCTCGCATGAGGTGCAGGGCTCACACGCGACGCTCGACGAGCCACAAGCGTCCACATATGCTCCGGGCTCACACGCGGTTGCGCAGTTCACGCACACGGTGTCCTGTTCTGGCATGCAAGGGGACGCTTTAAAGTGGAAGTGGTCGCACACGGTGCATGGCCCACACACGAATCCGCTCGGGCTTGTGCCGCTTGTGTCCACCGTCTTGGTCAGGCCATCCCTGCACTCGCAGCCGGCCGGAAAGCCCTCCACAAACGCCTCGTCCACGCACAGGCAAGCGTGGTCCGTGTGGGGACAGCCCGTTTCGCCGGGCACCTCGTACGACACGTCATTGCACGGGTTGTCTGTGCAGTAGAAGTTGGGCTTAAAGTCCTGAGCCGCGCACTGGTGGCGGCTGCCCGCCATCACTGCCACCATCAGCACCACTGTCATGGCCACCATGGTACCAGCGCAACGCGAGGGCAAGCGCAAGTGCGCGCGTGGGTGCGCGCGCGGGTGTGGGTGCATTTCAGCTGTTGGTGCTGCCGGTGCTGCTGCTGCTGCTGGTGCTGTTGGTGCTGCTGCCCGGCACTCACCCGCCATGTGACGTGTGCGTGTGCATCAGATCAGAGAAGCCAGGGTAAAGGGGGAAAATGCACGCCGAGGTTTGTGGTCGATGAGGCAAACAGTGCTTGTGTCACTGTCAGTTGATAGACCAGTCAACGCAAGCAGACCTCGAAGAACGGAAGCAGCTGCAGCGGTGAGGAGAGGGGATGATGATGCGACCATGACGGCGGTTGCCGTCACAGTGAAGTCATTGTGTGGTGGCTGTTGTTGAGCTCGCGTTGCTTGTTGTTGTCCTTTGTTGTCCTTGTTCGTTTGCTTGTGGTTGCGCGCGGAAAATTGGTTAAAACTTTCAACGACTTTTCTACAATCACAACAAACAAGCGAAGAAGACAGCGCTCCGCACTCGCTGTCCTGCATCCACCTGCATCCAGCAAAGCAGCAAGAAGCCATCCCTCCATCCATCCGCTCCCCTGTTTCACTTGTTGTCAGTCCTCGCGATGCGGGCAGAGTGGGCACTGGTTGCTGAACACCTGCTGTTGCTGGCAGATGGGAGAGATCGCCCGCATGCATCGTCCTCATCCGGTTCCTGTGCATTTGCTGCGACGCTGACGAAGAGGATGTTGCTGCGGTTGTGCAGGGTGATGTTCACGACCAACGTCACCAAGACCAGCGCGTGCGCACGTTCATCGCGTTGATGTTCACGTGCCGTGAGTTGTATCACGACTTGCCATGGGCCATGCCCAGGTGGTGTCTTGCTGCTTTGCTCAATCACCCACGCCAATCCGTGTGGGCCAGCAAAACCTTTGTGGACAGCTTCCAGCGCCGCCTGCTGTCTTCCCTTCAAGGCACAAGAGCGGCACAAAAGGCGCGAGCTGGGCAGCGCCGTCTTCCTGCCGCTGCCGACACACGCATGGACGACGATTGAGCTGTTTGGCTTGAGAACCGCTTTCTCGCTTTCAGCTGGCTCGGTGTCACGTGGGACGCGACCTGCCCGTTCCTTCGCGCACAGGTGCGATCCGTTGCAGCGGCTCCCAACAGCAACAACTTCTGGCGCAAGTTTCAGCACTGCGGTCGCGTCTTCTTCTGCGGCTTGGACAAGCTGGAGGCGTGGGCTGCAGACACACGGCAGGCTGCGCATGCCACAACCCAGAAACCTCGCGAGGAACGTGGCGCAGCAGACAGAACGCACAGAGAAAGCGGGGACAAGAGAAACGCACCCATGATGCAGACTCAGGAGCCGTGTGCGCAGCAGCAGACACATGAACTTGAGACACCAAGCCACGAGAACCAACACAAAGACCTCGGCACTGCGCACAGTATGCCCACACCCACACCGGCAGTCTTCTCATTGTACGCATCCCTGAACAGCCAAGCAGATGCTGAGCGTTTTCAAGGCCTACGCACGACCGTGTTGGCGAACGCGCGCGCAGAACACGTCTTCATTCAGGCACAGGCACCCCTGGCCTCCCTGACGGTGAGCAATGCAGACAACGTTCACATCAACGCGTGTTCGGCGTTGATTGACAGCTTGGCGATCCGTGACGTGACAAGCGTCGTCTGGCTGCCAGCAACAACACAACGCAGCACCGCATGTCAGCTCAGCAACGTCCAGCATGTTGACTTGCGCACCAAGGGCACGCTCACGGAAGATCTGCGCGCATTTGCAGGAATCCCGAGCGTTGGCCTAGCAACAGCCAGCGATGACACCGGCGTGGACCTTGCGCCGCTCCATGGTGTGAAGCAGCTGAGGCTGCCCACCGAAGGCACGGAAGCAGTACGGGGACACTCGGTGTGTCAAACAGCAGAAACGCTCGTGCTGTCGCACACGAGCATCACCCCGACAGACACGCTGCCGGTGGCGACCGTTGTCAACCTCTCCCACATGAGAGCTGTACCGGAGCTGCTGCATCTGCCCAACGCCATCGACATTGCCCTGGGGTATGGGTCCAAGGTGCGGCAGTTCACATGTGCGCCACGCATCGAGAGACTCGTGATCCGTGACGCCACTGGCACGCCACCATGCATTCCAAAGTTTGAGCACGCCTATGTCGTGTGCCTTGCGCTGCCGCATCTGCACCTGACGAGCGAGCAGCTGGTTGACCTCAGCAACCGCGTGGACAAGCTGGTACTTCGACGGTTGCTGCGCGTTCCGGATGATGCAGACTCGCCGCATACAAGCGCAGGCGTCGTGCGTGGCATCCCCGACCATGCGCACGTGTGCCTGGACTGTTTCGAGATTGACGGCCCGGTCCCACCGTGCGTTAAAGAGCTCAAAGCGCTGGTGGAAGGCAGCGCTGTGCAAGGCAGTTTCGTCAGCCACGTCCCGCGCCTGAGTCTCATCAAAGACCAACGCGGGCACGCTCGCATCAACGACGTGCACTTGCTCTCTGGACGCAAGGTGCTGCAGTTGACGCAGGTCTTGCTTGAAGGGGAGCTCGCGTCTTGCGAGCAGCTGAGTCTGTGCAGGTGCCGGGGGCGCCTGGGCTTGACATCCATCAAGTCCCTCGACCTGAATGGCGCAGTGGTGACTACAGGGGATGGCAGCGGCGACGGAGACACCAACATTGATTCTGGCGATGGCAGTGACGACAGTGACAACAGGGCACTTGCGGAGACGAAGCTGGTAATCACGCGCGTGCACCATGTGACCCTCTGCCGTCTCGAGGAGTGCGTCATCTACGACTTTGGGTGCTTTCAGGACGTGCAGCACCTCACGCTGAAGGAATGCAAGTTGAAGGACCTGGCCAGCTTTCCGCCCGTGCATGTCCTCGTTTTGCGCAACTGTGAGACCATGGACGAGGACGGGTGGTGCCCAGATGCAGTCTTCGTGGACCGCTCGCCAAAGAAGATGGAGCAACTCTTGCTTGCCGAGCGAAGAAGGTGGTGATTTGTGTGTGTGTGTGTGTGTGTGTGTGTGTGTGTGTGTGTGTGTGTGTGTGTGTGTGTGTGTGTGTGTGTGTGTGTGCTTGTGTGTGTGTGAGTGTGTGTGTCGGTGTGTGTGTGTGTGTGTGGTGTAGTGTAGCCTTCAGCCAGAACGTACGAAGCACGGCAGCCCAGAACAGACACGATTGTGCTCGAAAACGCCACCACAACCACAAACGTGCGCGATCTCGCCACATTCACGTGCAGGGATTTCAACGCGACCCTTTTGTAGGCGCCCGTGACCCGTTGCTGTTGTTCTTCTCCTTGTTGGTGGCCTTATTCTTTTCCTCCCGCTTATCCACATTCGCCCCGTGTCGGTGCGCGGGGTCCGGCCTTGCTCCTCCGGGGCACGGCTCCGCCAGCACCTTCTCCTCCTCCTCCTGCTCCACCAGCACCTTCTTCTTCTCCACCTCCTTCTTCTCCTGCTCCTCCTCCTTCTTTGCCTTTTCTCCCATTCCCTATTCCTTCCCCGTCTGCCGTACTCTTCTCGTCTGTTGTATCTGCCTGTTGCTTGCCCCCTGGGCGCCCTCTCCTTCTCCTTCTTCCTCCTTGGCCTGTTACCCCCTCCCCTCTTGGTTCTCCCTGCCGCGCCTTCAGCAGAGCCATGGGCGCCAGGTCAATAAACGGGAACGTCCTGAGAAACGCCTCCCATGTGCACGGCTGTACTGGCCATCTTGCACACCCACCACAGCTGGTTGCTCGGCGACCCATCGACTTTGTATGCGTACACCGCCAATGCCCTGCCAACGTGCGGCGGTTATGCCACGGCTCGGGCTGTGCCAGCAGTCTGCTGGTTGGTTGTTGTTTTGCTTGTTGTGAGTTGGTGTTTGGTGGCCTTTTTCCTCGAACCACCTCGACCACAACAAGCAAGAAGCAACCAAGAAGCACAAGCGAAACAAGCCAAGACTGGTTGGCTAGACACCACGCACATCCATCGGCTTTGTTGTCCTTTGCTTATCAGGACAGCGCTGCCTCTCCCTCTGGCTCAAGTCCTCAGCTTTCCTCTCAGTCCTCCAGTCCACGCCACCCTTGTGTGACCACGGTGTGCGTAAGCGTACTCGCCGCCTCAGGCTGACGGTTTCTTTGCTTCTTCTGCCAACTGCTTGAGTTGCTGTGCAGGTGTGTGTGAGCTTTTGGTTCAAAACGCACAAGACACCTTCTTGGGCCCGGAAGCGCGTTCGTTGTTGCTACCACCAGCTTCTCGCACTCACTCTCAGCTGCTCTTTTGTGGTTAGCGAAGAGCTGAGCGACCAGCCTTGCGTGCTCCACCAGCATCCCCCCCCCCCAAAAAAAAAAAAGCTGGTGGGCACTCTCTCCTCTGTCTGTCTGTTTCGTCTCCTTTGTTGTTCCCACCAACCAAACAAAAAAAAAAAAAGCGAAAGCCACGCCCCCCTCCTCCAGTTTTGCTTTTCCTTCTCTCTCCCTCTCTTGTGCGCACTGCAACCACAACAACCAACCAACCGGTCCTTGCCACTCTTCTCTTTCTCCCCTTCCCCTCCAACCAAAGTAAACCAACACAACCAACCCCACTCCCCCGCCCTCTTTCCCTGTTTGTCTCTCTCGTTTTTTGTTCTTGTCAACTCGACCATCTCCTCAATCATCTCCTCTTCCTGGCACCTCGCCCGCGGCACCAAGAAGCCACCAAGCCCACCGTCCGCGCCACACGGATTGCCCACTGAGCGATTGACCTCCAACCAAACCCCACAACCCTACGCCGCTCCTCAGGCTCCACACACACAGCCATGGCTGACCAGCGACTGACGCACGGCGTGTCCGTGGCAGCTGTGCGGCGGTTCCTGGATGACCTGAAGCGCGAGTTCCCCGACACGTACACTGAGATGACGACGGAGGATGCTTGCAAGCAACTGGTTGTGCCACGCACCCGCCAGGACAACTGCGCCTACGTCGAGCACCTGCGCAAGCAGTCGCCAGAACACGTGAACAAGGCCACCGTGTTTGTGTCGCACGCATGGCGGTACAAGATCGCAGACGTGCTCAACGTCTTGCTGGAGTTTGCAGAGGAGCAAGCAAGGAAGGGCGACGCCCAGCCAGTGTTTTTCTGGTTTGACCTCTTCATGAACAACCAAAACGCCAACGTCACGGCCAACCTTCCACCAGAGTGGTGCGTTTTGTGTGTGTGTGTGTGTGTGTGTGTGTGTGTGTGTGTGTGTGTGTGTGTGTGTGTGTGTGTGTGTGTGTGTGTGTGTGTGTGTGTGATACTTGCGCTCTTCAGCAACCATTGCCACCCACGCACACAGACACACGCACACTGTGTTCAAATTGTGTGGATACTTGTGTATTGATGTAGACTCAACGCATAAGAAAAGCTGTAGGATAAATGACAACACGTAGACAGTACATGTTCTTGTTATGTCGTTGGTGTTGCTGATGACGTATGCAGTTGTAACTGATGACGCATGCTGTTGTAACGGATGACGCATGCTGTTGTTGCGGACTGTAGTGGAGGACTGCTTATTGCTGACGTACATTCCAACACTCCCCCGCAGCCAATACGCTGTCCTGCATCAAGACTCATCTGGATATGGAATGCATGGTGGTGATATGAGAGGGAAACCGTGAGAGTCTGTTTGTGATTGATTCTCTCTGTTTGTGATTGATTCTCAGAGTGAACACATGTTCTTCCAGTCAGAACATGGAAGGATTGCGAGTGATGTTGTCAGAGGAGTTATCTCGTGTCACCGTCAAGGTGCTCAGAGGAGTTTACTCATGACATGTTATTAAGCTATCTCTTAACGCTCAGAGGAGTTTCTCTTGTTGTGTTACAGAGGAGTTGTCTCGTGTCGTTAGAGTGATGCAGTCAGAGGAGTTGTCTCGTGTCACCGTCAAGGTGCTCAGAGGAGTTTACTCATGACATGTTATTAAGCTATCTCTTAACGCTCAGAGGAGTTTCTCTTGTTGTGTTACAGAGGAGTTGTCTCGTGTCGTTAGAGTGATGCAGTCAGAGGAGTTGTCTCGTGTCACCGCTAAGGTGCTCAGAGGAGTTTACTCGTGGCATGCTCTGAATCTGTCTCTTAACGCTCAGAGGAGTTTCTCTTGCCTTGCAGAGGAGTTGTCTCGTGTCGTCAGAGGGAGTCGCGTGCTCTGCTCCGTGGAGCTGGCTTGTGTCACTTGTTGTGAACTCTCAACATTGAGTAGTGTCGAGATGTGGTGAATCATGGTCTGCTTGTCTAGCAGCTTGGTGAATAGATCAGCAGGGTTGTCTTTGGTGCTGATGTATTTGAGCGTGGCGATATTGTCAGCAATACACTCTCGTGTGAGGTGATATCGCAATCTGATGTGGCGCATCTTTGAGGTTGCCATGTTTCCAACCGCAATAGCGGGTTGGTTGTCTGTGTGCACCGTTGTGGCATGAGGCAGTGGTGCATCAAGCAGTTCTTCTTGCAATTGTCGAAGGTAGATGACTTCTTGCATGCCTTCTCCAACAGCAACATACTCTGCCTCGGCCGTTGCAGTTGTAACGTGTCGTTGAAGTCGTGAGCACCAAGAGATAGGGCCTCCGGCAAGATTGACAACATACCCAGTTCTTGACCTGCCCGTGGCAGGGTCTGATGCGAATGATGCATCGGTATAGGCCACTAAGTCGTTGTGACGATGCTTGGCTTCGAAGCACAGTGTGTAATGAATGGTGCCCTTCAGATAGCGTAGCACTCGTTTGGCTGTTGAGAAATCCGTTGCGGTGTACGTACTCATTCTTCGTGTCAGCATTGAACAAGCCACTGCAATGTCGGGTCTTGTGGTTGTTGACAGGTGCAGAAGGCTGCCCACAAGACTACGATATGGTAGATCTGGCGGCTCTTCATTCTCATTAGCTTCCAAGGAGTCTTTGAAGCCCATCGGCAGTGGTGTTTGTGCAGTCTTGCAGTCCTGCATGTGAAACTTGTCCAGGAGCGTGTTAATGTAATGCTTCTGACTCATGGTCATACGGCAGTTGTTTCTGTCGTAGTTCACGCTGACTCCTAAGCAATGTTTCGGCACCCCAAAGCTCTTGACTTTGAAAACTGTTGCGATGTTCCTTTCGAAAGCGTGCAACCGTTCTTCCTTGTTCGCAGCAACGACAATGTCGTCTACGTAGATCGCCACCCACACTTTGTCGTCTTGATCATGTGTACTCGTTTGTAGATACACTGTTCAGACTTGGCCTGTGTAAACCCACTGTCTTTCAACCAGCGATCCAGTTTCGTGTTCCATAGCCTCGGTGCTTGTTTGAGCCCATATAGTGCCTTTCTGAGGTGCAGCACTTCATCTCTGTTGAACAGACCCATAATGTGTGGAGGCTTGACGTAAACGTGGTCCATGTCGATTTCCGCATAGAGAAACGCCGTCACAATATCCAGCTGCAGCATGTACATGCCTTCGACTGCACTCATTGCAAGCATGGTGCGAAGAGCAGTCTTGCTCGTTGTTGGAGCGAACGTTTCTTGGTAATCGATTCCATGTTTCTGCGAATACCCTTTCGCAACCAGCCGTGCCTTGTACCTTTGCACAGTTCCGTTTTGGTCGCGCTTTCGCTTGAGCACAAATTTGCTTGGTAGGAGTTTGGCACCCTTTGGTATCTGATCTGCGCGCACAACTTCATACACATGGTTGGCTTCAAGTGCTGATGCTTCCTCAGTAATGGCTGCGAGCCATTGTTCCTTTTCATCGGATTGCAGCGCAGTGTCAACATCTGGTGCATCTCCGTCATGAGGTGTCTGTGCTGAGGATGTATTGGTGGCATTCTCCCCCGCAGCCGATGCACAGATGCGTGACTGCTTGTCGCTTGCCGCATGAAGTGCGTTCTCTTCACTCACAGTTGGTGTGAGCTCAGTATATCGGCGCGTTTCACGCGCCGCCTCAAGGGACTGTGTGATATCATTGGTCTGCACCTCATTGAACTTGACATGAATTGTGTTGACCATCTGTTTGGTTTGAGGTACCCACACTTGGTGTGATTGGCTCTCATGGTCAAATCCGACATATATGCCGGTACGTGCACGTTTCCCAAGCTTATGACGGGAAGCTTTGGGGACATGTACATACGCCTTTGCACCAAATACTTTGAGTTGGTTGACGTCGAAGGGACGCCCGCAGAGGATCGTGAACGGTGCCTCTCCTCCAAGAGCTTGCGTTGGCGACACGTTGTGGATTGTTGTTGCATGCTTAAACGCCATGCCCCAGTATTCATCGCTCATGCCTGCGGCTGTTAACATTGCCCTTGTCGTGTCGAGTAAAGTTCTGAACCTCCGTTCAGCGACGCCGTTTTTTGGCTTGGGCATAAGGCGGTGAGAACCTTTGTGCGACATTCAAGTCTGCACATAGGTCTCTAAAACCAGCACTGCGAAACACAGCATCCGAGTCAGTTTGAAGCGTGGAGCCATTAAGGCCACCGTGCACAAACATGTTGCGTCTGAGGTGTTCAAGCGCGGTGGGGACTTGATCCTTCCTGCCCATGAGGAAGCTCCACGCAAACCTCGTGGCATCATCCGTAAACGTAATGGCATATACATATCCACGCACAGACCGTGGGAATGGGCCCACAATGTCTGCATAGAAAAGCTTGAGCGGCAGTGCAGTGCGTGGCTTAGCTTGTTTAGGTATGCTCGCTCTTGTGCTCTTTGCGATGCCGCATGCATGACACGGTACTTGGTTGCGTGCACGGCTTGCGATACTGTCAAGCACCGCACGGTGCCCCATACACTCGTGATGATACCCTGAGTCCGCGGCGTCACTGTCAATTGGCGCCGTAATCGCTACCAGGGAGACCTCATGTGCACCGGTTGCGTGAATGAGTAAGCGGCCAGCCTCATCTGTGTGCAACGGCAGTGTCCACGTTGGGAACTGAATGTAATTGTTGTGTTGTTGCAGATTTGTGCGTGCATGTGGATTCCGTGTCATTGCTGCGTGCACACCAAACAGGTTGTATGCGATGTCTGGAACGTGCAAGACGCCTTCAAGTCGAAGGGTGGCCACTGTTCCTTCAGATGTTGTGGTGTGAAGGATCGCTGTGCCCATTCCGTGCACTCGTGCACGTCTTTTATCTGCAATCACAACGTAGCGGTCCTTGTGGACTGGTTCATAGTTGTGAAGGAAGTGTTTCCATGGAGTCACGTGCGCTGTAGCGCCAGTGTCCACCACCCAGTGCTGCTTCAAGCAGTCAGCAGTATTGCTCACGGTGGTAACTGCAAGTACCTCTTCGACAGAGAATGCACTTGTGTTTGAACTGCGCTTGCTCAAATGGCCTTGTGGGAAACGTCCTTTGCCAGAGCGTTTGCGCAGTACTTGAAGCACGTGATTTGTGTCAATGAGATTTGCCTGCTTGGCATCTCGGAGTCTGAAGCAGATTTGTGCACAGTGACCTGAAACCCCACAGAATGCACAAGTAACTCTGTTGCGTGGCGGACAACATGCTTTCCGAGATGCAGTCGTGCGTCTTGCAGTTGATGCTGTGTGCTCCACAACGGCAAGCACGCTATCGGTCTGCTTCTGTTCTGAGGTGTTTATCCTCGTTTCTTCTTGCAGAAGTAGTGCCGTCAACTTGGCAATTGATGTGGGACGCTGCAGTTCAATGAAGCGAAACCCAAGTTGAAATTGTGATGGTAGGCTGTTGCGCACAATAGCCATCAGATCGTCGTGGGGCGTTTGCACGTTGTTGAGTCTCAGCTCTGAGTCGATGGAAGAGAGCTTGTTCATGAACGTGTCCACTGTGTCCGTTGTGGTCCACGACAACGTTCGTAATTGTGCCTGCAGTCGATGAACATAGTCCACTCCCGACTGCGTGTAGCGCTCTTTGAGTCTCTGGTAAGCAATCTTTCCAGACTTCCTTGGATTGTTGGAGATGATCAGTGACAGCGGGTGTCCACAGACACACTTTGTGAAAAATACAAAGAGTGCATTGTCCAGTGGGCCTGTTATTGTCGAGGGCACTGACGCTGACGATGGCCCTGAGGCTGACGATGGCCCTGAGGCTGACGATGGCCCTGAGGTCGTGCGATCTTGATCACCTCTTCCTCTCGTGTTGCCTCGTCGTGCCCTTCTGGCTGTGGATCGTGATGTCACTGCTGACCCGACCACACGAGGTGTGAGGTCTTCGTCTGCATCATCATCTTCTTCTTCGTCATCCTGTCTGTTGCTTGTTGTTGTGTGAGCCGGACGTCTTTGTTGTTCCGTTCGGGACGAGAAAGGATGAGAAGTCGCAATATCTTGGTCTGAATTGAGCGCACTCATGTCCACGCCCACCGCAGACAGCTTTGCTTCGACTGTGGAAAAGAACAGCTGAACTTGTGCGTCATCACCGGAGAACTTGGTTTCCCCATCAGAGGAGAGGCTCATGACCTGTTGAACCAGAGACATGGTGGAGGTGTTTGTGTGAGTAAGTGTGGTGTGAGAGTGACTGGGTCTCATAATCTGTTCAGATTGTGTGGATACTTGTGTATTGATGTAGACTCAACGTATAAGAAAAGCTGTAGGATAAATGACAACACGTAGACAGTACATGTTCTTGTTATGTCGTTGGTGTTGCTGATGACGTATGCAGTTGTAACTGATGACGCATGCTGTTGTAACGGATGACGCATGCTGTTGTTGCGGACTGTAGTGGAGGACTGCTTATTGCTGACGTACATTCCAACACACTGTTCCCTCACAAGAACTGCAACCCCTTCCCCTTTCCTCCCTGTCTTCCTCTTCCCTCGATCCTTTCCTCTCCCCCTTTCCCTTTCTCAACACCCAGGTGGAGCACGACGTTCAAGCAGTCGATTGCCAACATTGGCCATGTGCTGCTGGTGCTCATGCCGTGGCGAGACCCCGTGCCACTGACGCGCGCGTGGTGTTTGTGGGAGATCTTCTGTGGCATCAGCAACGAGGGCACAGAGGTCACCATCCAACTACCCAACAGCGAAGAGCAGGCGCTCGAAAACGCCATTCGCAGCAGCTACAAAGCCGTGACAGACACGCTGGTGCGCGTGCAGGCAGAGCGAGCCGACGCCTTCAACCCACACGACAAACACATGATCTTCACAGCGATCGAGTCGTGGGCGGGCGGCTTCAGCGCAGTCAACCAGGCCGTGAAAGACCAGCTGCGCGCGTGGTGCCTGCAAAAGGCGGTGGGTGCCGTCGAAGCCATGCGGGCACGAGGCGAGGACAGCACAGTCGCCTTCGCGGGGCTGTGTGGCCACGTTGGGCTGGTGCTGTACCAGTTTGGCGAGCACGACAAGGCCATTGCGTTCTACGAGACAGCACTGCCGATTTATCTCCGCACCGAAGGGGAGAAAGGGAGGAACGTGGCGGCACCGTACGGCAACCTCGGCAACGCCTACTGCAGCAAGGGCGAGCATGACAAGGCCATTGCTTACCATGAGAAGGCCCTCGCCATCAGGGTGGAGACGCTGGGCGAGAAGCACCCGAGCACAGCCGACACCTACGACAACCTCGGCACTGTCTACGCCAGCAAGGGCGAGTACGACAAGGCGATTGCGTTTTATGAGAAGGCCCTCGCCATCAGGGTGGAGGCGTGGGGCGAGAAGCACCCGAGCACAGCCGACACCTACAACAACCTCAGCGCCGCCTACAGGAACAAGGGCGAGTACGACAAGGCGATTGAGTTTTATGAGAAGGCCCTCGCCGTCTTCGTGGAGACGCTGGGCGAGAAGCACCTGAGCACAGCGACCACGTACAACAACCTCGGCAACACATACGACAGCAAGGGCGAGTACGACAAGGCGATTGCGTTGTATGAGAAGGCGCTCGCCGTCTACGTGGAGACGCTGGGTGAGAAGCACCCGAGCACAGCAGCCACGTACAACAACCTCGGCATCGCCTACTTCAGCAAGGGCGAGTACGACAAGGCGATTGCGTACTACGAGAAGGCCCTCGCCATCAGGGTGGAGACGCTGGGCGAGACACACCCGAGCACAGCGAGCACCTACAACAACCTCGGCAACACCTACGACAGAAAGGGCGAGTACGACAAGGCGATTGCGTTTTATGAGAAGGCGCTCGCCATCTACGTGGAGACGTTGGGCGAGAAGCACCCGAGCACGGCAATGACGTACAACAACCTCGGCAGCGCCTACAACAACAAGGGCGAGTACGACAAGGCGATTGCGTTTTACGAGAAGGCCCTCGCTGCCTTCGTGGAGACTCTTGGCGAGAAGCACCCGAGCACGGCCATGTCGTACTTCAACATTGGCCTGCTGCACGACAAGCGCGGTGACAAGGAGCAGGCCTGCGCCTACATGCAGCGGGCCCTCGACGGTTACACAAGCACGGTCGGCCCAGACCACCCAGACACGCGCGACGCGGAGCGCGAACTGCGGCGCATTCGCGGCAACGACGAGCCCGTTGACGGCGGTGCACGCACTGGCGGCGCCCTGGGCGAGGAAGAGAACGAGCAGAAGCAGCAAGAAGGAAGCGGCGGTGACGACAACATGACCAGCCAGGACTGGGCTGTGCTTGTGCTTTGTTGTCCATGTCTTGTTGCTGCTTTGCCTTTCCTCTGCATCTACTCCTGCGTGAAGAGCGTGTGTCAGAAGTGAGGGTTTGCGTGTGTTGTCGTTCTTTCCTTCACATACATGCTTTCCCCTTGCTTTTACTTGTTTGACATTGCTTGTTTCACACTTTAGTCAACTCTTCATGCAATCCAACCGGCTGATAAGCAACGAGCATACAACCTTCC
>NW_004754901.1:12399-23839 GCF_000188695.1 Salpingoeca rosetta | reverse complement strand
CGGGTTCGGCCGTTCAGCGTGCACGACGCCCAGCAGCTTGTCGGAGGGCTGGGTCGCCAGCCTGTACTCGTTGTCCATCCATGACCGTGCGGAACAGCAAGTCGTCGCTGCAGGCCCACGCCAATCGGCGATGCGCCCAACTCTCGTGCTGCACCTCCACCACCGTCTCCCTCCTCCGGGTTCAGGTCGCCCCTCCCCAGCGACAGGTCCCACCATACAAATGGGCTGCAGCGCCATCAGGAACGTGAAGAGGCGCGTCCCGGCAGCGTGCTTCCGCAACCCTGCACGTGCGGAGAAATGCCACGTCGGTCTTTCTGCGCACTGTGTCCGCAAACACGGCGGCAATCCCTGACAGCAGCTGCAGCTCCGTCTCGAACGGCGCCTGCAGCGTCTTCTCGTTGACGACCACGTGCGTGTCCTTGCCCACCTCGCGCGCGCGCGTGTACTCAGGCGAGAAGTTGGAGCACACCTCCCGCGTGTGGGGTGCACCCGTCCACCTGCGCAAACCACAATCGTGTTGAGGGTGTTGTTGTGCTGTAACGTGCACTTGGGGTCCCGGCTCCCTCCACACGTGCCTGCCGGGGTCGGCGAGCGACCTGAACCCATACGGCTGTGGCGGCGGTGGGTCAATGGTGAGTCCGCCATCCCCGTTGAAGCGGCGCGATGGCATTCTGACAGATGTGCTTGCTCTTGATGGTTGTTGGTGCTGGCGGTGGGGGGAGGAAACGACGCCACGATAGAAGGGCAAATGACTGGGCGTGGACGTGGAGGCGTTGTGGCAACGGAGCATGTCAGCTGAACACACTTGTCGACATAGATGAAGTGCAATGCCTGCAACAGTGAGGAGAGATGGTCGCCTGTTGGACAGGCGAGGAGACGGGTGAGTGGTGGATGAGGAGGAGCACGACAAGTCCACACGGGGACTCAGGTGCAAACAAGGGCGCAAACGCACGCAAACACGCGCACACATGTGAGCACACACACACACACATGAACGCACGCACGCACGGTCGATGGAGATGCCTGCGTCGTTGGCAAGAGCGAGCCAGGTGTGGGTGACGGTGGCGGCGGCGATGGTGTTGATGCGTTTCAGCTCTTCATTCGATTGAGACAGCTGCCGTACACGGGGTGCAATGGAGAAGGAATGGTGGTGGTGGTGGTGGTGGTGGTAGTGGTGGTTGAGTGAGAAGGGTGAGAGACGCTCTTCATGGAAGGACAGACTTAATTCCCCAATGCAAGTTCACACACACACTCACACACACGTTCATCCGCACACACACACACACACACACTCAAACACAATCTCACCCACCATCCTCGTTCTCGTCATCAATGCTGAGGCCTGCGGCGGCGGTGCGCTTGCGGTCAGACATGAGCGTGGTCAGGACACAGAAGAGCTGCAGAATGTGGATGAAGTGCAGGGTGCTCAGGCAGTCCAGGGTGCCCTTCAACATGAGCGCAATCGCGTGCAGCAGCTTCGGGTGGTCTGTGGCCAGCGACAGTAGCAGCACAGGCATGGCTGCGTCCACCTCCTGTGCCTGCCCCGTGCCAATGTGCGCCACCAGGGCCCCGACCACCTCCGGCCGTTAAGGCGAGGTCGCGGCACGCGGCCCCCTGCCGCTGGCTCAGGATGTCCGCCATGTGCACAATCGACTTGAAGCACATCAAGAACGCGCGCGTGTGTCTGGCAAACGTGGCAGCGGCCATGGCGGCGATGAGCCGGCCCGTGCTTGCAAGCTTGATGACGGTGGTCTCTGCGCCGCGGCGGTGGGCGTTCTGGTGCTTGGTAAAGCAGCAACAGCACAAGCAGATCGAGGGCGGTGATTGGCTGGGCCGTGGTCGTCTTGAGTTGGCCGCAGCCACGCCTTTGCAATGCGCGCATCAAATGCCAGCCCGTTCTTGATGGCATCCACCACACACAAGCACATGGTGATCGTCGCCCCGTTGTTGGTGTTGCATGTTCGCTGTCAGCGCATTCACATCATCCATTCCATCCGCTGAACATCAACGTGCATGTGTGTGAGTGTGTGTGTTGTGTGTGTGTGTGTGTGTGTGTGTGTGTGTGTGTGTGTGTGTGTGTGTGTGTGCGAAGGCATATGAGGGATCGGCTGCGAGAGAACAAGCCACAGTGACACGTGCAGGCGGGCGCGTGTGAGATCGCAATCACACACTGTCACACACTGCGGCAACATCTGCCACTCCCCTCAACAACAGCGCCACCTTGCTGCATGAGAAACTTGATGACGACTGAAGGCACTCTGGGCTGTACGATCCAAGCTGGCTCAACACGTGGTCGCAGATCTGGCACAGGCGTACCGGCGCCACACTGCACAGCAAGGGTGTGGATGAGGGTGGTCGTGGTGTGTGTGTGTGGGTGGGAGGGGGAGATGGGTGAGGGATGATGGTGGAATGGCTGCGTCGCAATCCAAGAACATGGTGGCTGAGGATCACTCCGCAGATACACAGCATCATCAACAACACCACCAACATCAGTGTTCGCACTTGAGATTTGAGAATGTGTCGAGGATGGCCGGCGCCAACGACGGCTGTGTGTGTGTGTGTGTGTGTGTGTGTGTGTGTGTGTGTGTGTGTGTGTGTGTGTGTGTGTGGATGTGTGTGTATGTGTGTGTGTGTGTGTGTGTGTTTGTGTGTGTGTGTGTGTGTGTGTGCTGTGTGTGTTTGTGGTGGGAGGGGGCAATGACGGACGAGCGCATTGCGTCGTGACACCCACACCAAGCAAGGCTGGCGTACCAAGGGTGCACATCAACGACAGGTGAACAAGCCAAAGTGTCGCTCGCATGTTCCAGTCATGGTTGTTGGCTTGCGCTCACCTCACTGTGCTGATGAAGCAGGTGTTGTTGGCAATGGTTGTGATGTTGTCCTTCACTTCATCACCTTTCTTACTCACATGTGTGTGTGTGTGTGTGTGTGGTTGCTGTGGTGCAGCTGTCTTCTCGCTTGTGTATCTGCTGTCCTTTGTACAACCAGCTTGTGTTGATGTTCTTTGGTTGCTGTGGTTGCTTTCCTCGTCCGCCACTGCCCATCATCTGCATCACTGCAGACAGCGACAAAAGAAATGCCACCAACACCACCACACAGGTTTGTTTGTTCAGGTTTGTTTGTTCTTCCACACGCGCATGTGTGTGTGTGTGTGTGCTTTGATGAGTTGTTTCGTCAACAGACATTGTGAACCGCACCATCATCATCAACATCACGTGTTCGTGTTGTCGCAGACGAGACACAGCGCATAGCAATGGCAATGTGCTTCTCTCTCACTCACTCTCACACACACTCACACACACACTCACTCACACACACAACCTCGATTGACCAGGCCATGCACTGCGGCATGGTGAGATACAGACACCAGGGGCGTGCCACTTGAGAGCATCATCATCTTCCCCTGTTATACCAGCTGCCCTGAGGTGAGTGCGTACTTGTGCATGTGCGCATGTGTGAGCGTGCGTGTGCGTAACACCGTGTGTTTCCAAATCGTGTATCAAGCAAGATGGTGCCATGGTGAATTGAAGGTGGTGACGCACTGCGCATGCTGAACTTTTGACCTCGGCTTCACTTCCCTCCCTTACCCTCATTGCCATCACCATCACCGATGTGCGTGTACAAGGAAGGCGTTGTTGTGCAGGGGCTCGTCAAGATCAGCGGCCGCTGCAGGCCCATCCACCAGATCTTCAACTTCCACGAAGGTGACTAGGATCGTGTGTGTGTGTGTGTGTGTGTGTGTGTGTGTGTGTGTGTGTGTGTGTGTGTGTGTGTGTGTGTGTGTGTGTGTGTGTGTGTTGTGTGTAGACAACATGTCGATTGATGGGATTTCAACTCGACTGTATGCACACTCACCTACTATCTTGATCCATACACACGAACCCCCCTCGACATACAATATCACACAACCTGTTGACAGCAAGTGTGTGCTGTACGAGAAGCCAGCGGGACGATGGGCACGGGCGCCAACGTCGACGTCATTGTGCCGCACACCATCAACTCATACAGCGACGGCGGCGACGCAGAAGCAGGTATGTGTGCTGTGTACACGTGCGTGTGTGCATTTGAGAAGCTTACACGGTCGTTTGCATCCTATCCAGCCCCATCGTCTCACCGCCACTCAACATCTTCTTTCATCTTCTTTTTCTGTTCTCAGGTGGCGGCATTCCCATGTGCACGCTGCGCAGCTTCCCGCACCTCATCGAGTGGGGCGCGGGCCAAGTTCGGGGACCTGTTTGTGAGCCCTGCGTCGCAGCTGCAGCAGTTCCTGGAGGACCCTGAGGGCTTCATCTCGGGGCTGCAGACGAAGATTGAGCAGCACGAGCGGATTGGCGCCCTCGAACGCGGCGTGGACACGCTCAAGGCCATCAAGGACCTCGCCGCACAGGTGCTGGTGTTGTTGTTGTTGTTGTTGAAGGTGGCAGCGTGTGGTAGTTGTGTGATGGATGTGTGATGGATGTGATGGAGGTTTGTGATGACACGCCCTTTCCTGGTGATGAGGGTTCACACCACCACCACCACCACTACAGCTGGCGCGTGTTATGCCTCAGCTGCAAGAGAAGCCGACGATGGAGACGTGAGTGTCGCTGGCGTGGCGCGACTTTCACGCGTTTTTCCGCGACGTCATTCTGGACCTCATCGCCACCTTCCCCGCAGACGCAAAGACCAAGAGTGGAGAGCCCTTCTGGTCAGGTGACCAAGAGTGGAGAGCCCTTCTGGTCAGGTGAGGACTCGTGTGTGCGTGCGTGTGTGTGTCTGTGTTTATGTGTGTGTGTGCGTGTATGTGTGTGTGTTCGTTCTGGCAGCACCACCCACACCGCAACTGATCGCGTGTTTGCCTCGTTCCATTGCTCCGCACCCTCGCGTGTGCTGCCCACAAAGGCCACAAGATCTTCCCCGAGGCGCTCGAGTTTGATCCGCAGAAACCGTTGCACAAGGAGTTTCTGATTGCCGCCACCAACCTCTACGCATGCGTCTGCAAGGTGGGCTGGCTGTGGGGCGACTTGTTTGCTTTGGAGTGAGGTGGTGGTGGCGGTTGCTTGGGGTCGGGTGGTGGCGTTTGTGTGCAGTCGTGTTATGCTGACGCCATTGCCTCATCTGCGATGATGTTCAGGTGCACCCGACCAAGTACCCGAGCAAGGAGAACAAGCTCCACATCAAGCGGTGAGCCGTGATGTGTGTGTGTGTGTGTGGCGCATCCTGAAGCTGCTGCTCTTCCACTGCAACAGTTGATCCTTTCTCTTCTGTTGGTGCTTTGACCTTTCTTTCGTGTTCCGTTCACGTTGAGTGCGCTGGCTCAGTTCCTTAGTTCACACCATCGAGCACATTCAATACAGCCACTCATCCATCCAACAACACTTCCCTCTCAACACGAAACACGAATATACATCGCATATCCATCCCAGCGCCAGTCTTCCCAGGATCTTATGCATATCAAGCAGCCAAGCAGACACGCACTCCTACTCTCGTCTCTCTGAGGCCTCCTGGCAGCTGTCCTTCTGCTTCTTCTGGGCATGAAGGCTACTCCTACGTCAGCGTCAGCCCCGATGGCCGCCTGCTGGTGGCTGAGTCGTTTGTGTGGGACATGCACAGGCTGACATGCAAGCAGCACGTGCCCGTCACAGCAACCGACATGGTGTGGACCAAGGACGGCAGGCACCTCATCTGCCCCTCTTATTCCCGCGTGTACATCTGCGGCCTCGGTGTCCGGGAGGCTGAACGCACCATCATCTTTGAGGATCCTTTCCTTGGCGCTGAGCTTGCATGCGCTGCCGCGTCCGGTGGCGTCATCGAGAGGTGGCAGAAGGTGCCCTACGAGTGCAAGCTGCACCGCGTGCCAGACCTCAAGTGCATGGCGGTCGTGCCGTCCACCTTCGAGCACACGCGCTACATGGCAGTCACGCCCACCCTGTACATCGCGGGCAACAAGGCGGGTGTCATCTCCGTGTGGCAGCTTGGTCAGCCATCGACCTTGCTTGCAGAGTGGAGGGCTGATGCTGTCGATAATGACAAAGAGGTGGTGCAAGACATGGATGAAGAAGAAGCGAGCGGGGAAGTGGAGGCGGAAACGGCAAGCAAGGAGCGCGTGCGTACTGCCGTGGATGCGTTGCGCGTCACCCCTGATGGCCGCTTCCTGGTGACTGCGTCTACTTCCACCGACTTGCACGTGTGGGATCTCAGCACCCTCACATCACACGATCAGCAACAACACAACATGAAAGGACAGCAACAATGGCTCCAACAACGACAACAACAACAGCAGCGGTAGCGGTGAGGATGTGCGCCCGTTTGTGTTGGTGGTGCGACGTTGGCAGAACCCAAAGAGGTCACGGGCGTTCGTGTCCCGCGCATTGCAGCGTTTGCGGACCGCAGCCAAAAGTTTGTCTGCGCATACGGAAACACAGTGCACTTCTACCTCATTGAACACCGAAGCATGACCAGCAGCAGCAGCAGCAGCAGCAGCAACAGCAGCAGCAGCAGCAGCAGCAGCAGCAGCAACAGCAGCAGCAGCAGTAGTGGTGTGAGCAGTGCGCTGACACGTGTTGTGGTGTTGGATGACTTGTTTGTGGACGAGGCAGAGCCGAACGCCAACATGACCGCCGCCACCATGGCCACCCACCCAACTGATGACAGCCTGCTGGCGATTGACACTGCGCGAGGTGACGTGTTTGTGTGTGACGTCGCCAACCACAATGTCCTCAGCAAGCTCAAAGTGAGCAGAAACGCTCCGGTCAAGTTTGGTGTCTTTGCCCGTCACAGCAGCGTCTTGTTGGTCAACTCTGTTGAGAGCGTGATCAAGTGCGACTACAGCACCGGTCAGCACACCACCATACTGCATCGCAATGACAGAGCAGATGACATGGTCACGTGCGACCACCAGCGCCTGCTTACTGTTTCAAGCAGCGTTTCGCAAGGCAAGGTTGCCCTGTGGGCGCTGGACCTGACCCTAAACCGCACCATGATCCCCCACAGAGCAGTTTGACCTGTGCCATCTCCGCCCAACAACAGACCCCAGATGCCGCCCCTACGTCATTGTGCCCATTGTTGTTCCACCAGCAACACCTCCCGCAGATACGCAAATGCTTGACGACTACGATATCACTACATTGCCGTACCTGACATCATCTGCCAAGCATTTTGACATGGCAAAGAAGACGATGGAGGCGGCTGCGTCGACTTCTTTTGTCCTGGACTGCCTAATCCATCTGGCATAATCGCGGTGGTGCTGGACGCATTCTGCTTCATCACACAGGCCATCCGCGAGACACGGTGCAAAAGACAACAGCACCTGCCAGGTGACAAGGACGGCAACCAAGTGCAGCTGACGCTGGAGGGACGTGCTTGAAGCACTGGTGCGAGGCGTTCAAGTGCAGCAGCAACAGCAACACTTGCTTCGTGTGTCTTCTATCCCCTGCAGCACCCTGACACACAGTGGTGGCTGGTGGATGACTGCCGCCCTTGTTATTGTTGGTGCAGGACACCCTGCATTTGGCTGGTTGGCTGCACTGCAAGTGGCACCATGCGATGTGGCTGTTGTCTTGAGCAGTGCTGTGTTCTGTTTCTGCTTTCCTCTCTTGCTTGGATGTGCGTGTTGGTGTTGCGTGTGTGCCCGTGTGAGGGTTGCTGTCGTTTCTTCATGTCTTGGCTCTGTCCCACTGTACTGTTGGGAAACGATTGAACAAGCAAGACGGAATCACCGCAACACGGCAACCAACAACCAAACACACAACACTGAACAAAGAAGAGTGGCAGAGCAGAGAGACAGCAAGAAGGAAGGAAGGAAGGAAGGAAGGAAGGAAGGAAGCACATTGAGTATGCGCGGCGTGCATGTGAACAAAGAGCCAACGCAGTGGCAACAACAACGACGCATCATCAAACACCGCATGACACACTGCAACGCTGCTCTGTCGATGGCGGGTCTGAAGGAAGAACGAGATGTACGCATGCACCAGCCACGATGCGGTGGTTCCTCAGATGGGAAGTGATTTGATTGGCAGCTGTCTCACCATCGCCGTCATCGATGTGCGCACATGCAATTGCACAGCCGACCACAAAGGAAGGGTGACTGCGTGCCGTGCAATTTCACATACATCCACCTTTTTCTTAATTGCTGTTGTCGCTCATCGCAGCAGCAGCTGTTGCCAGCCATGGTACCAACAACAGCCAGCACACGCGTGCCCACCAGAAGCACAGTGCCCACTTCCTTGCTGTTGCTGGAACTAGTGAGGAATGCAAACACAATCACCACCACCACCACCACCACCACATCAGCTGTCGCTGCTGTTGCCATGGCGTGCACCACCACCACGGCCATTATTGCTGCTGCTGTCTCTCCCAACAACGCCGTGGTGGTCCAAGAGCCAACAGCATCCGATACCTTGAGCTCGTTGCTGTCGTTGGTGGTGGTGGTGGTGGCAGCAGTGTTTGCATGATGATGCGGGAGGTGAAGGTGGCATGTGCTGACAGCACTCGATCACAGCAGGTGCAATGGTGGTGGCTGCTGTTGTTGTCATGGTGGAGGATGCTGCACCGACGTGAAATTGCAAGCGTGGGTGGCTCCAGCAGTTGCTGTGCGATGGGTGGGATCGCGTGTGCATGCGTGCACCCAAAGGGACGAGTCGTCCAGGACACGTCGGCCTCGCACGGCGATGCGGTGGAGCCCATGACGGTGACGTCGCCAGAGACGGATCGGCTGAAGAGGAGCGCGTAAACTCCTCGTTGAGGGAGGCGACGGTGGCGATGATGGACCCCTGGCGCAGGTCGATGCGCAGAATGAATCTGCGATGCGTCCTGCGTCGTGTTGATGGACTGCACCAGCACGACCTCAAACGCCCCGCGGCGCGACTGCGTGCCGGCAAGGGCGTTGAACTTGGCGTCAAAGATGAGCAAAATAGAGCACGCAGGCACGCACGCACGGTGGGAGCACCCCAAACTGCTCCACTGATGGTGCCGCAGAGGCGGTCTGTCGTGGCCGTGGGCGCCGACACCTCATACTCTGTGTGCTGGCACGAGTGCGCACGCGCTGGCACTCGCGGTCGTTGACCAGCGACGGCGCAACGAGCTCGTACTCGTTGGACAGGAACTGCGTCCACGGCGAGCAGATGCCTGTGGTTCTACGTCGTTGGTTTGAGCGGGCGGGAGATGAACGTGTTGTTGTTGGGGCATATGCGGGCCCATCTGGCACTCGCGGTCCGTGCTGATGGTGGGCGCGGCCGTCTCAAACGAGCCAGGCTCGCAGGGCGACACACGCGCATGCAGAAGCCCGTGTTGCTGTTGCGGTAGAACAGGCCCTCGATGCAGCGGCGGCACTGGCGGTCGGTGAAGATGGTGGGGCGCATAGCAGGGCGCACCATCTCCTCGTAGCCAAGGTTGCACTCCGCCACAGTAGTGCAATCGCGCTGGGCCAGAGAGGGCGGCAAAGTCCACGCCAGCCTGGCACGGCGTACACGTCGTGTGTTGGCGTTGCGGTCCAGGTTGGTGGTGCCGGCCTGGCACAGGAACTGCTCGCAGGAGCCGATGGGGCACGCGGGCACATAGTGGCCATAGGAACACGGCTGGCAGGCGGTGAGCGGGTTGCGGTCGTGGTCAGTGGTGCCGATGGGGCACGGCTCGCACTTGGTGTCGGAGGTTGAGGTGGGTGCTCGAATGCGCGCTGCTCGCCAGGGTCGCACTTGGAAATGAGGTGGCACAGGTGGTGCGCTCGCACTCCGTCGACGGGTTGCACTGGCTCAGGTCGCAGCAGATGCGGTCCGTGGTTGGTGTGGCAGGGGGGAACAGCTCAAACTGGTGCTGGTCGCACAAGTCGAGCGTCGTGCACGCCGTGTCGCTGGTGGCGGTGCATGGCGCGCTGCGGTACTGCTCATCAGAGCACGTGCTGCACTGCTGGCACGACACGTCGTTCTCGCGAGTCGCAGGCGCGCAGGATGTATGTGTTCGGCGGGAACGCGGAGCAGCCTGTGCACTGCATGTGCTCAAGCGCGGAGCAGGCGCGAATCTCGAAGCGGCCGCTGGGGCACTCGGAGCACTCCAGCGTGCACTCGCGGTTGGAGTCGAGCGTGGGCACCTGGCTCTGGACGGTGCCAAACTCGCACTTGCTCGCAGTCGTGCGTGGAAATGTACTCCGCGGCCGCGCAACGCGACACGGGCACGTACGTGTCCTGGACGCACTTGCGGCAGAGGCGGTCGTGCTGGCGCGTGCGTTTACGAAGCGAATCTCGTTCTCATCCGGACCGCACTGAGTGACGGGGCGGCATGACTCGGCCCGGCCGTTCGACGGGCTTGAAGGTGGCGCCAAGCTCGCACTGGCTGCACACGTGGTCGCTCGTCGGGGTGGGCTCGGCAATCTCCTCCTCGCCAGCGGCGCACGTGGTGACGGGGAGACAGGACACGCCCTGGCTGGCCAGAGACAGCCTTGTACGTGCCCTCCGGGCACTCGTCGCATACACGGTCACTGATGAGGAGTGTGATGCCCGGCACCTCCTCAGACCCGGGCGTGCACTCTGTGACGTCGTTGCACGGGGTGGCGGGGTCGCTGTCGTGGTGGTCGTGGGTGGGTGCCGGCGCGGCAGGTGAAGCTGGAGCAGGAGCTGTGGGAGCCCGCCTCCGTGTAGTGGCCACCGGGGGCACATCTGGCAACCCGTGGAGCCGTCGCTGTCCGAGTCGATGGTGCCGGCCGGGCAGGCGCGGCACACGCGGTCCAAGGAACAGCGGGTGGGCGCGGCGACCTCTTCCTGGCCGCGCTCGCACTCCTCAATGGCCTCGCACTTGCTGCCGCCAATGGATGTGGAGAACTCCGTCACGCTGTCGCACGGCCGACAGTCGGCTGGATCGGCGTCGTAGACAAGGATGAAGCCAGCGCTGCACTCGCACGTGTCTGTGCAGCCTGGGCAGCAGCGGCGTGCCTCGTAGGCGTCCATCTGGCAAATGGTGTCGCGGATGCCATCCTCGCCTGGTTGGAGCAGCACACGTCAAGCACGACGTCGAGCTGCTCGTCCGTGTGCTCGGCACGCACCATCTCCTCAAACAGCTGTGTGATGAGCTTGTTGCAGGTGAGCGTGTCGCAAGAGCACAGGCGGTCCGTGGTGAGCGTGGGCGGGATGGTCTCGATGAAGGGCTCCTCGCACACGCTGGTGGGGAAGCACGAGGCGCGGTCCGGCGGCGGCTGGTACTCCATGCCAAAGGGTGCAGCTCACGCATGCACGGTCGCGCACGGCGTTGCCAGAGACAAACTCCTTCTGGCCCGGGTTGCACTCGGTTCAGGGGGAGAGCAGACGGCGTCAGAGGACGCGGAGCATGGGGTGGAGGGCCAGGTGCCCACGCCACACGTGGTGCATGGCACGCAGCGGTGGTCCTTGGCGTAGAAGTAATCGAGAGGGCAATGGGCAATGCACGACTGAGGAGGGTGCCGTCGCAGAGGAGGCAGTCGGTGGCGTCTGGTGGG
>NW_004754901.1:8870-12299 GCF_000188695.1 Salpingoeca rosetta | reverse complement strand
TCATACTCGCCGTCAGGGCACTCGCTGATGCAGGGGCCGTTACGCAGTGGCAGGTTGGGCTCTCGTCGATGCCTGGAGGGGAAGGTGTGGGAGTGGAGGGGAGGATGGGGTAAGAGGCAAACACTCTTGTGAGGTGTTGAGGAACCGCGCACCGCTTCATCTTCTCAAGGACACGAAACTCATCAGAGGCTTTGAGGACAGATACACACAGACACACAGACACACACACACACACATTCAAAGCCAGCACAAGTAAACATACCATTGGCCCGTAATGAAGCTATCTTTGAGGACCCGCCGCACGGCGTTGTTCACCGTGTCCATTGTCGTGCGGGTTTGCTTCACAGCCTGCGCCAAGTAGCCGTTTGTGGTGAAGTAAGTCTCCCCGAGCTCCATATCTGCGCTGCCGTTCAGCGTCTTCGCGACAGCGTCGACGGAACTCGTGGGCGTACGTGTTGGCGTTGACCATGTTTGCAAATCGCACCACAGTCTGTTCCAATCGTCACCATGTCACGCTTCCACTGCCCGCACACGACGTCGTTGAGCAGCATGTTATTCGCACACGGCGAGGACACGCCGTTGATGCTGGCGTACGAGCACATGGCAGCAAGCGCCCGCGCTTGTACTGCACATGAGACACATGGCAGAGGGGAGCGGGATGAACATAAGGAAGTGGGAGGTGAGGGGATGTGGCAGGTCTGGTGGCGTGGACGAACTCACAAGAAATGTTGATTGGAGATACACGAGCTGACACAGACAGACAGACAGACAGACACACACAGACACACACACATGCACACCTCGGTGTCCCAGAGGTCAAAGGTGGAGATGTTCCCGTTGAATGCCATGCGGTTTGTCTCGACCGAGTGCGCGTCAACGTGCCTGAGACCTAAACGCGATGGTGCGGTGACAGCAGTGTAAATGACACGATCCCCACCAAGTGTGCAAATGAAACAGCGTCGCTGACACGGTTGTGGGCGTTTGCATACACACACGTGTGAATGTAGATGCGTGTGCGTACTTGCTGTCATTTTCTTGTACTTCCTGTCTGGGCCGTCCTGGCAGCCGGCCACGTAAGCAGCAGCATACTCGCGGCTCAAGAAGGCATCCCAGAGGTTGAAGGGGGGGGGGTGCAGTGAAGATGAGTGGGTGGGCCTGCAAAGTGTGTGAGTGAGTGAGTGGGGGTGAGTGTGAAGGGGGTTGGTGGCATGGGTGCAACTGTTGTAGAGTGATCGCCTGGGTGTGGTGATGTGCACCAGCGTCAGCTTCATGTGATGAAGGGTGCACCTGTGAGTCCGATCTTGCAAGATGCCGCCGCCCCTGTGCCAGTTGAGATTGTTGAAGGCGCGTATCTCCGTGGATATGACCTGGAAGCAAAGGACCGGTGGTGGTGGGACGAGGAGGGAGGGAATGAATGACCGGAGCTTTGATCAAGGAGAAGCCGATAGAGCAGGCGTAGGCACACACACACACACACACACACACACACACACACACACCACACACACACACACACACACGCACACACACACACACACACGCACTCGGTTGAAGGCTGCGCCAAGACCTGTGGGGCCAATGAACGTGGTGGCACACTTGTCCTGGCTGATGATGCACGCAGAGGCAACGGCCGTGTTCGTCTCCACCAGATACAGATACGGCGGGATGTCAAGCCTGCGACCCATGCACACACATGTGAGCATGAAGAAGGAGGTGATGTTGCTGTGTGAGCAATGGTGGTGGTGGCGGTTGATGCGGTTGTGGCACGAAGAAGCGGGGAGGAAAACATAAGCAGACAGAGTCACAAGTCACTGCGTGGGCGCTGCATGTCTTTTCCCACCTCTTGACGCCATTGTCAAGGAAGGCGCATGGACTGGTGACGGGATCGGGGCCAATGAGGCCGGCCTTCTCATGAAGGCTGAGGCGTCCAATGAGGTCGTCGAGGCGGGCACCAATGGACAGGCTCGTGTTGCAGAACGGCAACTCCCTCGTCGCTGCAGACAGGCACGCATGGCCTGACGAGGCAAGGTGCAACAGTAGTCACGTATGAGCAGAGAGAGAGAGAGAGTGTGTGTGTGTGTGTGTTTTGTGTGCGTGTGTGTTGTGTTGTGTGCGTGTGTGTTGGAATCACCTGTAGGAACGGGTTGCCGGAACAGTTTGCCCGGATGATGTTCATGCGATTGGCTGCTCCGCACATCTCGGTGGACGCCCCCGTGCATGGCTCGTTGCAGTCGGAGGAAGGCTGCACAAAAGTGTGTGTTGGGTGGGGGAGGGTGAATGCTGGTCGCGTACATGAGTGTGTGCACCACACACACACACACTTACACACACACATACACACACACACACACACACAGAGAGAGAGAGAGAGACACACACACACACACACACACACACACACACACACACACACACACACCGCCGAGACTGCGCGAGGGCATTCAGCTTGGGTGTTCGCAGAAGAAGCATTGGTAGCTGTACTCAACGGCACTTGAGTGAAGGTGTAGCAGAAGCGTGGCACACGCCTCACGCGTCATGGACGCCTGCGCCATGTTGCCAGCAAACGCAAACGTCTTGATTGTCAGCGCGGCGTGTGCAAGTGTGCGAGTGTGGGGGGGGGGAAGAGGTGTTGGTCAGTGAGAGCAGCGATGGGACGAGGGAATAAGCACGCAACTCGTTTCACAAACACACACTCACACCTTGATCTTGGAGGTTGGTGCATCGGACTTGAGCTTGGACGACGCTCACAGCCACGGCCACCAACCACAGCAGTGCTGTCACGCATCTTCCTTCTTGTCTTCTTCCCCACAAAACACAAACACAAACACAATTGTGCCGAGTCAGCACTTTCTGCTTTGTTGATGAAAGGGGTTCACTGCTGTGTGATGGAAGGCACACGCACACGCACGCACAGGCAGACGCACAGACGTGCACATGCACACACACGCAGGGGCGAACGGCTTGACAAGGAGCAGTGCTCTGCGTGGAGGAACGAAAGGGAAGGGGGTAACAACTGCTGTGCTGCTTGCGACCGGGACAAAAGCACGACAAGTGCATGGCAAGCAAGCCAGCCAGCAGGCAGTGAACAACCACAAGCAGGTCTCCTTCTTGGGCCCGTTTGCATACATGCGTGACACAAGCCACAAAACACAGTCGGTCAGCCCACCGTCCGGCAACAGCATCCAAGATGCACTCGGCAGGGCACTGGCAACTGCGATTGGGGTTTGGTGGCGTCGTCATCAACAACGGCCTCATCCACGGCATCCCTCCCTTTGATACAACTCCCGCCACCTCTGTGCCCATCATCAGCCCATCAACAACAGCAACAGCAGTGACAATAGCAACAGCAGTGACAGCAGCAGTGGTTGACACGACCACCATTAACAGTCTGCAAACCGATTGAGCCAAGTGGGCACTGCAGACGGTGTG
>NW_004754901.1:0-8770 GCF_000188695.1 Salpingoeca rosetta | reverse complement strand
GGTCACCCACGGCAGTACTGAACGGGCCCAAACGGGCTTAGCTTCCGCGATCGGACGAGAGCGGGCGTGATCCCGTTGGTATGAGCGTTGCCGAGAGCGGTGAAAGGCAAGCAATTTATCAACGCAGAGCCAGCAAGCAAGCAAGAAGAAGAGGAAAATCCCACACACACCAAAAACCCACCAGCAGCAAGCAGAAACGAGCAAACAACCGATTCTGCATTCCAACCAAACAACCAACCAACCAATCCACTCGCGGTTGCTCCATTCTTCTTCTTCTGCGCAGCAGCTGTGTGTGTGATGGTGATGGTGGTGGGAATGGTGATGGTGATCATGGTCGTCGTCGCTGCTGCTGACAAGCAGGTGAGATGAGGTGAGGTGAGGTGAGGTGAGGTGAGGTGGGGGATGTGTCATTGGTTCGTGCACACACACACACACATTGGTGGTTGTGCGTGCCACGTTCCTTCTCTTCCTTCCTTCCTTCCTTCCTTCCGTTCCTTCCCTTCGTCGTCCTTCTCGCTGACACATTCACACGCACACACACACATGCACACACATGTGCAGGGAGGGTGTGCGCACCGTCTCTCCCCTTCTCCCCTTCTCCCTTCCATCCATCCATCGTTGTCCATTTCCTTCTCCTGTGATGCACCACGCACAACCAACCAACCAACCAACCAACCAACCAACCAACGACCACATGAATGACCCATCCATCGACAGGTGAGGGTGAGATGGAGTGCTCCCACTTCTTCCTCCCACTCCGTGCTCCTCCTCTTCCCCTTCTCCTTCTTGCACACTGCGCACAGCAACAACCACCACCACCACCATCAACAACAACAACACAGCGTACGCTGTCATCGTGCACACACACACACACACACAGGTGAACCACCATCAATCAATCCTCACACGGGTGGTTGGATCACAACCAACACACCACTGCGTGTGGCACTCACAAATGCACATACTCACACTCACACACTTGCTCACCGTTGTGTGGTGACAGAACAACGACTGCCATCAGCCACCGACATGCAGCGGCCCTGAGAATGGAGCATGCCACCTCTCAACCAGTGAGCAGCACACACATGAGAGAGGGGGGAAAGGCATCAACCACCATCACAGCCAATGTGTGTGCGTGTGTGCACGGTGTTGTGTTCCTTCTCATCCTCCTCCTTCGTTCTGTCTCCTCCTCTCTGCCTGTGTTTCACGCTGCTCACTGCTGTTGCTTGCTTGTTTGTGGTGGTGCGTGCAGATGAATGTATTCCATCATCATCATCAGCAGCAGCAGCAGCAGCAGGTGCTGGCTGATGCGTGAGGCAGTGGGCGACCCCCACCAACCAACCAACAAATGACTACATGCTGATGGATGAATGGTAATCCAACCACTGCATCACCCAGACAGGTGTGTGTGGTGTGTGTGTGCATGTGTGTGTGTGTGTGTGTCTCGACGTGCGTGTTCTCTTCTCCACCCACCACACACGCCATCATCACCGCCGCCTCCTCATTTTCTTGTGTGTTTGCTCACGTCCTTCCCTCCTTCCCATCCTCACCACCACCACCACCCTCCACGCTTGTTTCGTTCTCCTTCCTTTCTGCT
The DNA here is from genome assembly GCF_000188695.1 of Salpingoeca rosetta. Lineage (NCBI taxonomy): Eukaryota > Choanoflagellata > Craspedida > Salpingoecidae > Salpingoeca > Salpingoeca rosetta. Next base: position 7,173 of record NW_004754901.1, on the reverse strand, counting down.
GTCGCCACATAGAGGGCCCTTGAACCAGCAGCCCTCCCCCTCCACCAACCAACCACCACTGCTCTGGTGGGATGAACAGACGGGCGCTGCCATGTGATGACCATCCAGCCACCCTTGTGCGGCTGTGGAAGCAGCAACACCAACTCACACCACAAACAAGCAAGCGATGAGCAACGTGAGTGCACCACCGCATGTGCATGTGTATGATGCGCACAGCACCAGTGTGCGTGTTTTGTGGTCGCTGTCTCTGCTGCTCCTGTCTCCCCTTGTTGTCCCACATCAATGTGCATGCATGTGTGTCGTGCGGCTGCCTGTTTTGCCTTGCTTGATGCGCTGTCTCATTCGTCGTTCTCACACACAACTGCTTGCACACCTGCACATTCTCCACCTTGCAGCTGCTGCTTATATTCCCCTCTCTTTCTCGCCCTCCCTGACGGCCATCACAACAACAACAACAGCAGCAGCAGCCAACACACCCTCCACCGCCGATGCAGCAGCAGCAGCAGAGAATGCACCACCACCACTTGCTGCTGAACACATCCCCCAACCAACCAACCAGCCAACCAACCAACCAACCAACCCATCGCCCGCTGCTGCTGCTGGCAGAAGCTGGCTGTTTGCTGCTGGTAACAGGTGGCGACAGCACAAGTTGCATTTTCGGCTGGAAGCAGCAGCAGAGGTGAGGATGAGAAGAAGAGGGGAAACGGAGAGGAGATGTGTGTTGGGTGGATGGATGGATGGGGTGGTTGGGGGATGCTGGGTGAGTGCGGTGTGGTGGGGTGTGGCTGACTGGCTGGTGACAGAGGACGGTGGTGTGTGGTGTGAGGAAGAGGGATGGATGGATGGAATGGGTTGCAGCATGTCTTGTTCCTTCCCTTCTGTTTTCTGTTTTCTCTCTCTTCCCTTTCTTCTTCACACACAAATGCATGCGCAGCATCTGCAGTGGCAGCAGCAGTGTAGCTGCGCACATATCAATTCTCCCTCTTCCCTCCCACTCGCTCACCATGCTGGTGCTCGCACACAAACACACTTACAGGCCATGCACACTTACAGGCAGCAAGATGAGGGAAATGTCGAGGATACTTGTCACGCATGCCAGCTGCACTCGCCTCACACATGGTATGTGGGTGGTGATGTGTGGTTGGTTGTGTGTGTGTGATGGAGTGTGGTGATGGAGTGTGGTGAAGCGAACGAGGGGAAGAGGGTTGATGGGGGATGATGGTCACATACACTGACACACACACGCACGCCCGTGTTGCGTGTGATGTCACTCACTTCTTCTGCTGTGCTGACGTGATGGCTTGCTCTGTGTCTGTTGTGTTCTGTTCCCATCCACGCTGCCCGCAACCACGCACATACACACACACACATATGCACAGGTGGTGAGGTACCAGCACACATCAGGATGTTGGTGGAAGCGGGCTCGCATGCCGGATGCTGCTGCTGCAACTTTCCCGATTCAGCTGTCGCTGTTGTACTCATGCAGTGTTCCCACATGTCAGCAAGGCAAGGTGAGCCCATCATGCATGCTTTGGTTGGCGTATGGCGCATGTGTTGTTGTTGCTGCTCTGGGTGTGCTTGGTGTTGCTGCTGCTGTGTCTCGTGCAACAGTGTAGCTGTGCGACTCACATGCCATGCGTGTGTGCTTGTGGCTGCAGGGGAGCGACTGCCTGAGGATCGTTGGAGGATGATGATGGGCGGTGCACACATGATGGAATGGGAGGAGCAGCTGTGGGCACGCACGTCCATGGTCATGGTGGGCACATCCAACCACAGTGACGCAGTCATGTGCAGATGCGTGTGTATGTGTGTGTGTGTGTGTGATGGGGACGAGGAGGAGGAAAGCAAAAGAGAGGGGCCAGCAGGAAGGTGAACACGCTTGCTGTGCTCACATGCCATACCCGTGCCTTGTGTGTGATGGTATCGTTGTGTCTTGTCGTTGTGTGTTGGTTGCATGGGCACCAGGGCCACATCAGAGGAGGGGAGAAGAAGCCGCCATGAACGACACATCATCATCATCAACATCAACCCTTCCCCCATTTCGCTCTCCTTTTTCTCTCTTCCACCTCAGCTCGGCCGTCACCATCATCGCCATCATCGCCATCGACTGCACAGCCGCCATCACACTCCGGCCGACACCAGCTCCAATCAGGCGTGAGGCAGACATTGCACATGTCACTCGCTCTGACGAAGACGTGAGCAATGCGCGTGTGTGCGTGTGTGGTGGGGATGAGTGGGGACAACATGCGCGTGTGCGTGTGGTTGTGTATCAGTGCGCGTGGCTGGATGAGACTGGCGTGTGGTTGATGATGCTTCGCTGTCAACCTCCCCCCCCTGCATTCTCCTCTTCTTGTGTCTGTGCACACACACACACACCACAGCGTTGAGGAGGCACATGAAGCTGTGGAACCAACGACGATGACGATGACGAGTGCTGAAGGTGAGAGGGCGACTGAGATGTGTGTGTGTGTGTGCGCGTGTATGGTTGACATGTTGTGTGTCCTTCTTCGCTTCCCTCTTTCTTTGTCTGTTCTGTTCACTCATGTGTCTTTCTTCTCCCCCCTTTTTTTCGATTGACTTGGACACAGGCCCATGTATTCCATCTCCATCCAACCGACCAACCAAGCAGCCGAGCGAGCGAGCAAAGGACACGGCGTGGCAAGGGGCCGTTGTTTTCACCCTTTCCACCACCACCAACACCGGCAGCAACAGCTGATGGCTGGCTGCATTGTGGATGAACTGGCCCTCTGCCTCTCGTCCATCTCCTGCTCCTCCTCCTCGTCACTGGTCACCAACAGCAGCGGCTGCGGCCATGGATGTGGAGGTGAGATGAATGATGGTGGTTGTGGTTGTGGTGATGTGGGTGGCGTGTGATGTGTTGGGTGTGAACACCAGCATGTGTAGATGTGATTGTGAAGTGCTGGTGGGATGTCGTTGGGTCTGTTGGTGCTGGCAATGGATGCTGTTGTCGTTGAAAGCCGGATTCTGTGACAACTCACCTCTTTCTCCACACGCTCACGTACAGGGTGTGATGTGCGTCTATGTGCCGTTGCCTCACATGACGTTGACGATGATGGTGGTGAGTGATTTGTGGTGGATGTGGACGGTGCACGCACACGCATGTGCAGATGTGCTTGTGGTGGTGCTTATGGTGGCGGTGTCTGTGTAGGGATGTGACATGTGCGTGCACATGTGGTGATGTGAGTGATGTGAATGTGGCAAAGGAGGTGGATGCGGTTTGTTTCTGCCATGCTGGCTCACTGCGTGGTGTTCTGCTTGCTGATTTGTTGTTTGTGCTTGCGCATGTGTACATGTGTGTGATTTGCACAGGACGGAGGCCGTTCTCTTCCCAAGTCCTCATGACACGACCAGGGCGATACACGCACGCACACACAAATGTGCCAGAGAAGAAGGCACCAGGTGAGACGTTGGGGCTGTGTGTGTGTGTGTGTGTGTGTGTGTGTGTGTGTGTGTGGATGGGGTGGTAGTACACATACGCACGCACGTGCACACGCATGTACACATGCATGCCAACACACCCGAGCAGGCATCGGCTGTGGGGTGGTTGCACTGACGTGTGCCTCACATGAATCAATCACACAATTCAATGTGTGTGCGTGGCTGCAGGCGGACGTGTGCGGGTTTCCCCAACCGAATCCCCTTCTTCTTTTTCCAACCAATCGCCTTTGCTCTGTGTCATCATCATCATCAGCCTTTCCCATGTGATGTGGAGCTGTTGAGACGTGATCGAGACAGCGGCCAACACAGGTATTTCAGCAGTGGTGGATATGGTGAATGTGATATCGCGTGTTTGCCTGCTTGATTGTTGGGTGCTTGCTTCGTTGTTCTTGTGTGTATCTGGTGCACCCGCCCACAACAAGCTGCATATTGCCATGCGTGGTCCCTTGTGTCCCTCCTTTCGTGTCCTCACCGTCACCGGTCATTGTTGTTCGTCTCTGGTTGGTTTCTTCTTGCCTCACAGGCACGCAGGCATCTTGCTGTCGCTGCTGCTGGTGGTGGTGGTGCTGTGATGATGGCCGTGCGTGTGCATGTGCGCTGTGCACCGTGTTTGGGGCTGCACCGATGAAGACAAGGAAGGACACGGCCCGTGCCCACCACTCTTCCCCCTTCATCTCCTCTTTCTGCTCCATCAGCGATGACGATGGTGGCCGTGGCATGTGACTGCGCTCCCTTTTTCTGGCTTCGCTATGGCACATCGGCTGGCTGTCTCGCTGCATCAAGCACAGGTGAGGATAATCGTTGGCGGTTGGTTGGTTGGTTGTGGGCTGTGTTGGGCAAAGGGGGAAGCGTCACGGTGATGGTGGTGGTGGTGATGGTGGTGCGATGTGGGAGTGCAGAGCGAACGGAGGGAGAGGGAGGGGGGTGATGGCAGGGTGATGATGTTGGTTGGGAGATGGGGGTGCGTGTGCACATGCATGCACATAATATCGTGTATTGGTGGTATCACATGACAATGACACACATATCAGTGGCTTATTCCTTTTGCTTGCACCTGTGATTGTGATTGTGATTGTTTGTGATGATAACTGCAGCAGGCAACACACGGCAGTGGATGCTGGATTGGATTGGCTGGGGATGACTGGCCATCGTGTCGTGTCGCCCATATCTCTCTCCGTTGCTCATCTCAAGTGGGGACACACACGGCCATGTGTGTGCGCATGCATGTGTGTGCATCGCCATCAACCACGCTGACAGCAACACGATGCATGAGGTGAGGGCACGCAATGGTGTGTGTTTGGTAGAAAGGGGTTGAGGGAAGTTGGGAGGAAGGCGTTCATCATGGCCATCATCACCACCACGGCTGTGCGCCTGGTCATGTGACCGTGCATTTTGGGGGATGGAGATGGGGAGAGATGTCGTCGTTGTGGTGGTTGTGGTGGTTGTGGTTGCATTGCTGTGCTGTGTATGCGTGTGCACGGTGCACCGTCTCACTCTGCAATGCCATGTGTGACTATGTGTGTGTGACTGCATATGTGTGTGCGCGTGTGCGCATATGTCAGGCAGCTGCGTTGATCGACGACGAGGTGTGTGTGTGTGATTGTGTGTGGTTAACCTTTGTGCTTGTGCCATCACAACTACGTACAACCCCAAGCACATCATCATCATTCCACCCCATGTGTTGTTGTTGTCCACTCATGCACGGCATGCTCACATCCACCCCTTGCTTCTTCTTCTTCCTCCTCCTCCTCTCTGCGACTGCCATCCATTCCACTGTTTCCCACCAACCCCCTTTTCACACACGCAGAGAGGAACCCATCCACATCCAAACCCACACCAACACACACGCATGCCACGCCATGGCGAGCTGTGCCACCTCAACCAACCCAACTCAACCCAGGCCAAGGAAAGGAAGAGGGGGAGCAAGGACAGAAGACGTTGTGCTCCCAACAGATGTGTGTGCGTGCATGTTGATGAACGGTGTTCTCCTTTCCCCCCCCCCTCCATCGCCTCGCCTCTTGCTTCCATGGCGATCTGGCTGGGTGGCTGTTGCCCCCCTCCCCTTGTTTGTTTTCTCTTCCAGCCCTTTGTGTGGCTGGTGGTTGTCTGTTGTGACTGTGAGAAGGGAGGAGGAGGAAGCGAAGAAGAGAGAAGAAGGGGAGGAGAGGGGAGGGGATGCATGCTGTCCACAGCTGTGTGTGTGCGTGTGTGTTTGTTGCTTCTTCTTTTCCATCCCCTCTTTCTTCTCCCCTTCTCTTCTCCCCTTCTCCCAGCCTGCAAGGCCTGTGAGCCTGCGTTGCATTCGCACACACAGTGCCCTCCTTCCCCTCCTTCCCCTTCTCCTTCTTCTTGTCTCATTGAAACCAACCAACCAACCAACCAGCAAAGCAAGCAAGTCCGCCCTTCAACAAGCAAACGCAGAAAGCAAACAGCAGTTGCCGCAGCAGTGGGCGATTATTTGTGGCATCTTCCACAAATCGTCCAGACACGAACCAACAAGACTAACACAAACGCAACAAGCAGCAGACGAAACGCGAATCAAGGTGCGTGCGTGTTTGAGTGGGTGGTGGCTTGCATTGTTCGTGTGCGTGGCTGGCACAGTGTTGGTGGAGAGGAGGAAGAGGGTGCGCGTTGTGACGGGCACTCACTGGCGGTCCTGTTGTGGGTGGTCTCGTTTGGTTCCATGGATTGTGTGGGATGTGGTGGGTGATGGTGTGATGGTGAACAGGTGCAAGCAGAGAACACGCACAACAGCGCCCACACCATGGATGTGTGCAGGGCCAAAGGCATGCAAGGCGTTGCCCACAGTCGGTGAGGCTGACATATGTGCTGCACAGGCCCATGGCACGCTGGCACCGTGAGTTTGGGTGAGTTCTGTCAATTGGATTGACTGCTGTGTCGGTGCGTGTTGTGTGTGTTGTGGAGGAGGGAGAGGTGGACGTGGCTGTGGTGGGTGTTGTGATCTCACACGCACTCCTGCTGCTGTGGATGCATTTAGCTCACACGCACACAGAGAGGGATGGTGGGCTGCATCAACACACACGCACATGTGAACACACACGCACATACACACGCTGACAGGCAGTCTGATGCCACCTCACGGTGCGTTGCACTTGCATGCGTGATTTTGTGCAAGTCGTTCATGCTGTGTCTGCTTGTGATTCACACTCTGTGTGTGTGTGTGTGGTGGTGGCTGCTTGCTTCCCTCCGTCATACACCTGTGTGTTTGGATGGTGACACACACACGCAGACACAGACACACACAGTGAGTGAGTTTGCAGGCACACATCCTCACACAGGCAAGGCAGGCAGGCAGGCAGGCAGGGCACACTCTTCCTTCTCTCCCTCTGCTGCCACCACCACTGGTGCACGGATGGACCAGTGGATGTATGGGGTGTTGGATGCTGGCTGGCTGCTGTCCTTCCCTTGGTGTGTATGTGTGTGTTGCGCTACTGCTTGTTCTTGTTCCCCCCTGTTTGTGTTTGTTGTGTCTGTTGTGCGTTGCTGCTTCGCTGTGTCTGTGTGTGTGTGTGTGTGTGTTCACCATAACCACGTCGTGTGCGCCCATCACCATCGTCTGTGCTCACGCACCTCCCCATGTCTCCGTTGCTTCTTCTTCTGCTCCCTTCCCTCTTCCCTCTTCGTCATCCGCCGCACACAAGCACATGGACGCTTGTGCAGGGGAAGTGCAGGCTGTGTGTTGGAACCCATGGC
>NW_004754902.1:779182-786423 GCF_000188695.1 Salpingoeca rosetta | reverse complement strand
CCCCACCACTACGTGACTTGACACACACCCAATCAAGGGCACGCGCCAAAGGCGCCACCAGGGAATATTAAAACTGCAGAGCCCAAACAGTGCGGGGCAGAAGAAGGCGCGCGTAAAACACACACCAACCCCACCCACACACCGTGAACCCCGCATGAAATCCAACTACGAGCTTTTTAACTGCAACAACTTTAGTATACGCTTTTGGAGCTGGAATTACCGCGGCTGCTGGCACCAGACTTGCCCTCCAATTGTTCCTTGATAAGGTCTTTACATTGTTCTCATTCCAATTGCACAGTGCATAAAAAACACCGTGCATTGGTATTTATTGTCACTACCTCCCTGTGTCAGGATTGGGTAATTTGCGCGCCTGCTGCCTTCCTTGGAAGTGGTAGCCGTCTCTCAGGCTCCCTCTCCGGAATCGAACCAAATGTTCCCCGTCACCCGTTGTCACCATGGTAAGCCAATACCTTACCATCGAAAGTTGATAGGGCAGAAATTCGAATGAGACACCATCACACACAAAAGTGTAACGGTCAGCAAAGTTATTCTGATTCACCAGTCATGTTCCTGCTGGCTTTATACCTAACAAATGCAGCCCTCGAGAAGAGCACGAAGCTCTCCTCCCAGGCCTTGTCGCACGTATTAGCTCTAGAATTACCACGGCTATCCGTCTAGCACAACACCGCTCCGAAAAACGAGTTGCAAACTATCAAATAAACTATAACTGATTTAATGAGCCATTCGCAGTTTCACAGTATCAAGAATACTATTCATACTTAGACATGCATGGCTTAATCTTTGAGACAAGCATATGACTACTGGCAGGATCGACCAGTTAACTCTCCATAGAAGGGGCAGTGGCAGTTTGTGGTGTGTATGAGTGTGCGTGTGAATGCGTATGTGAATTCGTGTAGATGTGTGTAAATGCGTGTAGGTTGTAAGCCCACACACATTGCACACACAATGCACACATCACAGTCCACACAATGCACACACACAACACACCACAGCTGCCGCCCAGCTATGGCTGTCGAGGATTCAGAAGAGAAAAGAGCGAGACACAAAAGGGAAAAGAGAGAGAAACACAACACAACAATGCAATGAATGCTGTGCATTTTCCCTTCTTCTTCCCCTCACTGTTCACTCACTAACTCCTCCTGCACCCCAACAAACAAAGCTTCCACAAGCACCACGCACATCGCTGCACGTGCCACTCGGGTCGTTCTGTTTTTCGTTTTGGTTTTGTTCTTGTGGCTATGCACACAACAACAACCCCAGACACACACAAAAAGGTGTGTGGATGAAACAGTGTCATTCAATGCAGTACACAATGTGTGTGCTGTTCTCAGTGAGTGCCAGTGACAACAACCTGCTCTGCCAACAAAACACACACCACCATTGTTTCGCATGTGCATGCATACGCATGTGTGTGCAAACAACGCAACGTTGCTCACACAACACATCACAGCACACACAAATACAATGGCAGCACGTGCCCATCAGCAGCATGCAGTGCGCATGGCTCTCTTTCGAAACAACACACAACACTGTTTCGCATCAAATGTACTTCATCCACGCATGTGTGCGTGCCCAAAATCATCATCGTGCTCACAGCACAGTTTGCCTCCACTCATGATAGAGTGTTGCTCAAGGCACCCTCTCAAGAAGAACAATCCACACCGCGATCACGGCGGGATTGCCTCCTGCATGCGCAAGCTTGGTGTCATCAAGGACAGTCGCCACCTGCCGTTATTACAATAACAGACAGCGCCCACCCTCTATCAGAGATCACAGCAGATAAACACACATGCATATGTGTGCCTTGCCGTCACTCCGCCAGCGGCTTGCAACTTGCTTCAACATCATAGACTTTTGGCTCAACACCAGCAATCCATGCAAAGCTTTGCTTGCTCTCGCTCGCAATACTTCATCGACCCGCATGTCACAGCGGGCTGCGTCTTGCCTCCAAAGGCAACCACAGCCACACCCACAACACACAGCTGACAACGTTTCTGTTTTCACTGTGCCACATCCACGTGTGCAGCAAAGCAACTGCCAGCCATTCCCCAACACATAAACACATATTGGCTCATCGCCCTTCACCCAACGCACAGCTACACACACAAGGAAAATGCAAGCCCATTCATGCGCACACACGTCATCTACGCGCCAGGCACATCGCTGTGCCCAGGTCTCAATGCACCATGCGTGCAGGCTTGCTTCCTGCGTCTCGCTGCGTCACATATCACACAACAATGTGAATGTGAGGAGAGAAGAACAATCAAGAGCCAACAAATGCGTGTTCGTATGAGAGGAATGACAAGCGCTTCACACTGTCACACTCAGAGGAGGCTGAACAATCAGCTCGCCCTCTTTCCGCAAACACAGTCGTTGCTCGCCACAAGCGCATATGTCGTGTGTTATTTTTGCTTCTGTGTAGTAGATGATGCGGTTGCTCATGCGAGTGATCACAAGAACACACACAGAAACACGAGCAATCGCTTGCTCGCCTCCCCACATGTGCCTCATCACACCCACACACAATGCTCGCGCATCACACACACACATTAACAATTACACATGTTCACACGCCCGTGCTGTTCTCATTGCATGTGCTGTGCACGCATGTGTGCTCGTGCAAGCAGTGCTCACAACACAGTCTTGTGTCGCTTCGCTTCGCCTGCCCTCACACACACACATTGCACACACACACAAATGAAGAGAGAGGTCGCTCAGAACACAGCAGAACAAAGACCCAAGAAGAAACAGAAGTTGTAGCTGCAAGGGCGCAGACGCGGCTTTTCGTGCCCGCAAGCAGTCCTGCTCAGCGACAATCGCCTTGCTCTCATGCTTGCGCCTCTACTCTGCGGCTCTTTGCCTTTGCCTTCTCTTTTCCCTTTTTTGTCTTGCTCATTTGCATCCTTCCCCTCATGTATGCCAATCCATCGAGCGGCAGCTGTTTGAATCGCTGCTTTGCCCGCGTGCACTTTGCCTGCAGGCACCGCAAGCTAGATTCAGTGAATCTGCTAGATCTAGATTTGTGACTGGATCTAGCAAGCACGCACAGCTTCACGGCATCAAGATTCTTCACACTGCTCACACCCCAAATTCCCCTAGCCCGTGACCAACCAATGCTTGCATGCAATGCCCTTGCTCGCTTGCACGCACAGCTGCACAGCTGCACTGGTGCCTCGCGACGCAGTGTTCAGACACTACTCATCACAGCTTTGAGCCTTTTGTTGTCACATGATCGCACTTTTTCTGCACCCCCTTTTTGACTTCACTGCATCAGTCTCCCTACTCCGGTGATCAAGTGAGCAAGCGAGCAAACGTCACTGCACCATGCCATGAGCTGCAGCAACAGGGACAAGACCACGTGGCTGGCTTGCAGGCACACGTGCGCGCGAGCACACTGCACTGTGCGCACTTCTACTTGCCTGCAGGCACGCTGCGCTGAAGCAAGAAGGAGCAAAGCAGAGGAACTGAGGAGTAGAGCAGCAAGGATGGATTCGTTTCCATGTGATTGTACAAGCGACAAGCAAGCAGGCAGAGAACGACGAGGAACAGCGCAAGGGACACGTGTACACGTGTATGTACATGCGTTTGTGTGTGTAGCTGTTGCCTGCAGGCACGGGAACGTGTTTCTAATTGAAATGGATTGAATGAGTGTTGTAGAGCGGGAATAAAAGAGGCTAGCATTTCACCCGCTTGGCTACGAAGGCCATTTAAGCTTAAGGTTTGTAATGCTTTTGTAGTGATAAGGGAATCTTGTTGTGGCACTCCACAACACTCTCCCCTCGTTAAAAGGAAGAAGCTTAATGCTCAACCGAGCGAACGTAAGTCCTCGTCGCAGACGGTCACCGCGAAGACTATGAGTGTGGCGGTAACCTTTCTCAAGGAACCGCAGCGCACTCGTCATTCGCAAGGCAGTGTCAATAGAGGAGGACTCACGTCCGCATAGGGAGCTAAAGCTGAATGTCCGGTTCGGAACTTATAGTCCGGGTCGGACGGAAGTAAAGGAGGAGTAATCTCAACTCCTGACAAGGATTGTTTTTTCCTTGTGAAGGGCGGTGGATTTCAACCCAATCGCTACCAAGTGTTGTAGAGCGGGAATAAAAGAGGCTAGCATTTCACCCGCTTGGCTACGAAGGCCATTTAAGCTTAAGGTTTGTAATGCTTTTGTAGTGATAAGGGAATCTTGTTGTGGCACTCCACAACAATGAGTAGCAATCCTCTGCTCACTGCAGACACACTTGCATGCGATTGTGCAGTGCTGCTGTGTTGCTCGCAAGCATTGGCAGCTTCTCCTACATGCATTGGATTCACTGCACAACGATCCCTCTGCTCACTGCCGACACACTTGCATGCGATTGTGCAGTGCTGCTACGTTTGTTCTACTCACTCGCAACTTCTCCTGCTTGTATTGGATTCACTCCACGACATCCGTCTACTCCCTGCTGTGTTACTCGCAAGCACTCACAACGTCTCCTACTTGCATTGGATTCACTCCACTTCATCCGTCTACTCACTCGCAGACACCCACAACTTCTCCTGCTTGCATTGGATTCACTCCACAACGATCCGTCTGCTCACTGCTGTGTTCGTTGCAGGCACTCGCAACTTCTCCTACTTGCATCGGATTCACTCCACTGCATCCATCTATTCACTCGCAAGCACTCACAACATCTCCTGCTTGCATTGGATTCACTCCACGACATCCGTCTACTCCCTGCTGTGTTACTCGCAAGCACACACAACTTCTCCTACTTGCATTGGATTCACTCCACTTCATCTGTCTACTCACTGTTGTTTTACTCGCAGGCACTCACAACTTCTCCCACTTGCATAGGATTCACTCCACTTCATCTGTCTACTCACTGCTGTGTTACTTGCAAACACCAACAACTTCTCCCACTTGCATAGGATTCACTCCACCACGATCCTTCTACTCACTGTTGTGTTACTCGCAGGCACTCACAACATCTCCTGCTAGCATTGGATTCACTCCACCACATCCATCTCTTCACTCGCAAGCACTCACAACTTTTCCTGCTTGCATTAGATTCACTCTACTACAACCCGTTTATTCACTCGTAGGCACTCACAACTTCTCCTACTTGCATTGGATTAACTCCACTACATCCGTCTACTCGCCGCAGACACCTCATGCGTACGCTTGCTTGCTCTGTGCGTGTTGCTTGCAAGCACCCACAACTTCCCTTGCTTCCACCTTGTTCACTCCACAACGCTCCTCAGTCTACTCACTCGCCACTGTGCCACAGCATCACCCACCATGCCTGCACGCATCTGCAATCGTCCCTTTCTCAATCCACACCTTCATTCACACACTGCTCTGTCACTCCCTCGCCACTCCACTTCCCTCCACTCCACTTCACTCAGCAGCTCCTTAGATTCACTCTCCAACATCACCTGCGCTTCCTCTCTCGCCTCCAGCAGCGATATGTTCAGGTGCGTAAGAAGCTCGCTGCAATCGCCTCCTCCTCTTCCCTCTTCGTGCATGCTTGCTACTGCTTGCAATGTTTGTGCTCCTGCTTCCTTCGCTCCACCGCCACAATCACAGTCACAACACAACACAACACAACACACACATCCATGCATGTGCCGCTTTGTCCCTTTGTGTCACCCTTCACTCATTTTCTCCTTTCTCTTCCCTTTGCCTTTCCACATTCCATGCGTTGCATTGTTGCTTTGCACTTGTTGCCACATGCTTCATTCAACCTTGGCTCTCTCCCTCTCTTCCATCCACTCACCGCCACACAGTACGTATCCTCACAACATCACTCGTCCTTCACTTCACACAACACAACACAATACCACAACCAACCGCTGTGTGCATTCGTGTTTCCCTTCGTCCCCTTCTGTCACCACCTTGTCACCACAAGCCTTGTTTGTCTATTTCACCTGCGTTCCACCACCCTTCCTGTCTTGTTTCAATTCTTGCCACTGCTGTTGCTGTTTCCATGTGCTTGCATGCCTTCCCTTGTCCCTGTTCACTACTTTGTGCCGCCACTCCTTCCCTTCCCCTTCCCCTTACCTTTCCTGCCTCGTTCATGTTTCATGCTGCCCGTGTTACAGCACATCGTAAACCCATCAAGCCCACACCGCCGCCTTCTTCACCACCATCCCTGTTCACATCCATCACCAGTCGCTGCCGCCATCACTCGCTTCATCCTTTCCCCCATCCCCACGTTCACAGCTGCTGCTGTCCTCTGCTGCTGTCCTCACCTTCATGCAACACCCACTCCACAGCCGCACGACCAGCTCGCCACTAACCCAAGTCACATCACAACAACACACACTGTGTTTACTTCACCGCAACCATCCACCACCAGCAGCAGCATCACACGATACACACAGCTGCACATGCATGTTGCATTGTATGTTTCCACTTCACTTCAACAACACGACAGCAAGCAAGCAAACACACGCACACACGTGGCAAGAATAAGCGAGAAAACATCCCCATATCAACTGCAAGCAACACACACACACACACACGCAACAAGCGACAGCTCCATGCTACGCCACACCGCTTCACGGCCCCATCAACCGCCAACATCACCTTCAGCCAACAACAACAACAGCAGCAGCAGTGTGCATGCTGTGGTAAGAGAGAAGAGAGAGAAAGGGAAAGGGAGGGGAGGAAGTCAGAGGGATACAAGGAGTGAGACGTGCACGCTGTCAACAACAACAGAACACAACAACACAACACATACACAATGTAACACCACCCCCTCACGCTCCCCTTCTTCTCCAACGAGGTGCGTGGTCTATGGCAGCCCCACGTCTTGCTTGCTTGTCCTGTGTCCATGCTTGCTCGTGTCCTTGCTTGGTTGCGCGTGCCATGCCATGTGTTCCAGCAAACAGCCTGCACAAGTGTGCACAAGCGTCCATGAGTGTGCATGTGCATGTGCGTGTGAGGGGATGACAAAGAGGAAGAGGGAAGGGAGCAGAAGAAGAAGAAAGGGGGAGATGGGGAGGTGCGTGAGCACAGACGATGGTGATGGGTGCACACTACGTGGTTATGGTGAACAGACACACACACAATCACACAGCGAAGCAGCAACGCACAACAGACACAACAGACACAAACGGGGGGAAACAAGAGCAGCAGCAGCGCAACACACACACACACACGTACCAAGGGAAGGACATCAGCCAGCCAGCCAGCATCCAGCACCCCTTGCATTGACTGGACTGGTCCTTCCATGCACCAG
>NW_004754902.1:772221-778701 GCF_000188695.1 Salpingoeca rosetta | reverse complement strand
CCACACCCCACACAGTCCACGGAACCGAACGAAACCACCCACAACAGGACCGCCAGTGAGTGCCCGTCACAACGCGCACCCTCTCCCTCCTCTCCACCAACCCTGCGCCAGCCACGCACACGAACAACGCAACCTACCACCTCCCGCTCAAACACACACACACACGCGTTTCGCCTGCTGCTTGTTGCTTGTTTGTGTGTGTGTGTTGGTCTTGTTGGTTCGTGTTTGGGCGATTTGTGGAAGATGCCACAAATAATCGCCCACTGCTGCGTTTGTGCTGCAACCGCTGTTTGCTTTTGCTTTTGCTTGTTGAAGGGCGGACTTGCTTGCTTGGCTTGGTTGGTTGCTTGGTTGGTTTCAATGAGACAAGAAGAAGAAGAAGCAGAAGAAGAAGGAGGGGGAACAGCACTGTGTGTGAATGCAACGCATGCTCACAGGCCTTGCAGGCTGAGGAGAGAAGGGGAGAAGAAAGGGGAGAAGAAAGGGGATGGAAAAGAAGAAGCAAACAAACACACACGCACACACACAGCTGTGGACAGCATGCATCCCCTCTCCTCCTCTTCTCTTCTCTCTTCTTCACTTCCTCCTACCCCTCCCCTCTCCTCCTCACAGTCACAATAGACAACCAACAGCCACAAAAGGCTGGAAGAGAAAACAAACAAGGGCGAGGGGGCAACAGCCACCCAGCCAGATCGCCATGGAAGCAAAGAGGCGAGGCGACGGAGGAGGGAAAGGAGAACACCGTCCATCAACACACGCACACACATCTGTTGGGAGCCCCACGTCTTGTGTCCGTGCTTTCCCTCCATCCTTTCCTTGGCCTGGGTTGAGTTGGGTTGGTTGAGGTGGCACAGCTCGCCATGGCGTGGCATGCCTGGATGCGTGGGCATGGGTGTTGGATGTGGATGGGTTCCTCTCTGTGTGTGGGTGAAAAGGGGGTGGTGGGAAACGGTGGAAGGGGCGGCAGTAGCAGAGAGGAAGGAGAAGAAGCAAGGGAAGGGCGGTGGATGTGAGCATGCCATGCGTGAATGGACGACAACAACACATGGCGTGGGACGATGATGATGTGGTTGGTGTTGTGTGTGATGGCACAAGGACACAAAGGTCAACCACAATCACACACACACACCTCGTCGTCGATCAACGCATCTGCCTGACATATGCGCACACGCGCACGCACATCTGCAGTCACACACACACACACACACACAGTCACACATGGCATTGCAGAGTGAGACGGTGCACCATGCACACGCATACACAGCAATGCAAAACACAACCATCACAACCACCACAACGACAACATCTCTCTCTCATCTCCATCCCCCAAATGCACGGTCACATGACCAGGTGCACAGCCATGGTGGTGGTGGTGGCCGTCATGAACGCCTTCCTCTCAACTTCCCCTCAACCCCCTTCCACCAAACACACACAGCATTGCGTGCCCTCACCTCGTGCATCGTGTTGCTGTCAGCGTGGTTGATGGCGATGCACACACATGCACACGCATACGCACACATGGCCGTGTGTGTTCCCACTTGAGATGAGCAAGGGGAGGGAGAGAAATGGGCGACACGACACGATGGCCAGTCAACACCAAATCCAATCCAGCATCACTGCCGTGTGTTGCCTGCTGCAGTCATCATCACAATCACAATCACACACAGGTGCAAGCAAAAGGAATGAGCCACTGATATGTGTGTCATTGTCATGTGATATTACCACTACACGATATCACGTGCATGTGTACACGCACCCCATCCCCCAACCAACATCAGCGCCCTCCATCACTTCCCCTCCCTCTCCCTCCTTTCGCTCTGCACTCCCACGCCGCCCAATCACCACCATCACCGTGTCACTTCCCTGCTTCTCCTGCTTCCCATCACTCCACACAACACAGCCTACCACCAACCAACCAACCGCCAACGATCATCCTCACCTGTGCTTGATGCAGCCAGCCAGCCAGCCAGCCAATGTGCCACAGCAAAGCCCAAACAAGGGAACCGCAATCACATGCCACGGCCACCATCGTCATTGCTGATGGAGCAGAAAGAGGAGATGAAGGGGGAAGAGTGGTGGGCGCGGGCCGTGTCCTTCCTTGTCTTCATCGGTGCAGCCCCAAACACCGTGCACAGCGCACAGGCACACGCACGGCCATCATCACAGCAGCAGCCACCAGCAGCACAAGCTTGCATGCCTGCCTGCCCTGCGTGCCTGTGAGGCAAGGAGAAACCAACCAGAGACGAACAACAGCAACCGGTGGTGGTGAGGACAGGAAAGGAGGGACACAAGGGGCCACGCATGGACATATGCAGCATGATGTGGGCGGGTGAACCAGATGCACACAAGACCAACGACACAAGCACTCAGCAAGCAAGCAAGCAAGCAAGCAAGCAAGCAGGCACACCACATCCACCACATCCAACACTCCTGCAATACCTGTGTTGGCGGCTGTCTCGATCACGCCTCAACAGCTGCACATCACAAGGGAAAGGCTGATGATGATGATGATGACACAGAGCAAAGACGATTAGTTGGGAAAAGGAAGAAGGGAAATCGGCTGGGGAAACCCGCACAACGTCCGCCTGCAGCCACACACACACACACACGCACATTTGAGTTGTGTGATGGATTCATGTGAGACACACGTCAGTGCAACCACCCCACAGCCAATGACTGCTCTGATGTGTTGGCATGCATGTGTATATGCGTGTGTGTACGTGCGTGCGAATGAGTACTACCACCCCATCACCGCACACACACACAGCGCCAACGTCTCACCTTGCGCCTTCTTTTCTGGCACATTCGTGTGTGCGTGTATCGCCCTGCTCGTGTCATGAGGACTTGGGAAGAGAACGGCCACCGTGCTGTGCAAATCACACACATGTACACATGCGCAAGCACAAAGAACCAAATCAGCAACAACAACACCACGCAGTGAGCCAGCATGACAGAAACAAACCACATCCACCTCCTTTGTCACATTCACATCACCCACATCACCACCGGTGCACGCACATTTCACATCCCCACACAGACACCCCCACCACCACTACCACAAGCATCACATCTGCACATGCGTGTGCGTGCGCCGTGTACATCCACCACAAACCACTCACCACCACTAGCAGCGTCGTCATGCGAGGCAACGGCACATCGACGCACATCACATCCTGTGTGCGTGTGAAGAAAGAGTTGTCTCAGAATCAGGCTGTCAACGACAGCCACACCCATTGCCAGCACCAACAGACCCAACGACATCCAACCAGCACTTCACAATCACACACATGTACATGCTGATGTTCACACCCAACACATCACACACCACCCAGATCACCACCACCACCACCGCCATTCATCTCACCTCCACATCCACGGCAGCAGCCGCTGCTGTTGGTGACCAATGACGACGACAACGAGGCGGGGATGGACGATAGACAGATGGCCAGTTCATCCACAATGCAGCCAGACATCAGCTGTTGCTATTGTTGTTGCTGATGGTGGAAACGGTGAAAACAAACGGCCCCTTGCCACGCCGTGTCCTTTGCTCGCTCACTCGGCTGCTTGGTTGGTCGGTTGGATGGAGACGAGATACATGGCCCTGTATCAAAATCAAGCGCAAAAAAGGGGAGAAGAAGAAGAAGAGACACATGAGTGGACAGAACAGACAAGGAAAGAGGGAAGCGAAGAAAGGAACACAGCGTGTCAACCAACACACACACACACACGCACACACACACATCTCAGTCGGCCTCTCACCTTCATCACTCGTCATTGTCATCCTCGTTGGTTCCACCGCTTCATGTGCCTCCTCAACGCTGTGAAGCGTGTGTGTGCACAGACACAAGATGGGAGAGAATGCAGGGGGGGTGAGGTTGACAGCGAAGCACCATTAACCACACGCCATCCCCATCCAACCACGCGCACTGACACACATCCGCACGCACACATCTTGTCCCCACTCACTACCACAACACACACACACACACATATGCTCACCTCATCATGAGAGCGAGTGACATGTGCAATGTCTGCCTCACGCCAGATTGGAGCTGGTGTCGGCCGGAGTGTGATGGCGGCTGTGCAGTCGATGGCGATGGTGACGGTGATGGCGGTGACAGCGGAGTTGCGGTGGAAGAGAGAAAAAGGAGAAAGAAATGGGGAAGGTTGATGTTGATGGGTCGTTCATGGCGGCTTCTTTCCCCTCCTCTGATGTGGCCCTGGTGCCCATGCAACCAACACATACAACGACAAGACACAACGACATCATCACACACAGCACACAGGCATGGCATGTGAGCACAGCAAGCGTGTTCACCTTCCTGCTGCCCCCTCTCTTTTGCTTTCCTCCTGTTCGCCCCACCATCACCGCACACACACACACACACACCTGCACATGACTGCGTCGCTGTGGTTGAATGTGCCCACCATGACCATGTACGTGTGTGTCCACAGCTGCTCCTCACAATCTATCATGTGTACCCGCCCATCATCCTCCAACGATCCTCAGACAGTCACCCCCTGCAGCCACAAGCATACACGCATGGCATGTGAGCTGCACAGCTACATTGGTGCACGAGACACAGCAGCAGCAACAAGAAGCATACCCACAGCAGCAACAACACCAACACATGCACCATGTGCCAACCAAAGCATCCATGATGGGCTCACCTTGCTCACGCATATGGGAACACTGCATGAGCACAGCAGCGACAGCCGAATCAGGGGAGTTGCAGCAGCACCAGCAGCCGGCATTCGAGCCCGCTTCCATCAACATCGTGATGTGTGCTGGTACCTCACCACCTGTGCATGCGTGTGTGCGTGTGTGCATGTGTGGTTGCAGGGAACGTGGATGGGAACAGAACACGCAGAGCAAGCCATTATGTCAGCACAGCAGAAAGAGTGATTGACATCACACGCACCACGTGCGCGTATGTGTGTGTGTGTGATCATCATCCCCCATCAACCCTCTTCCTTGTTCATTTCATCGCACCCCATCACCATCACAGCCCCATCACACAACCAACAACCACTCATCATCACCCACATACCATGTGTGAGGCGAGTGCAGCTGGCACGCGTGGCAAGTATCCTCGACCGTTCCCTCATCCTGCTTGTGCGTGCACATCGCCTGTAAGTGTGGTTGTGTGCGAGCATCAGCATGGTGAGTGAGTGGGAAGGGAGCAAGGGAGCAAGGATATGTGCGCAGTCACACTGCTGCTGCCACTGCTGCTGTTGTGCATGCAGGTGTGTGAAGGAGAAGAAAGGGAAGAGGGAGAAAACAGAAAACAAAAGGGAAGGAACAAGACATGCTGCACCCCATCCATCCATCCATCCCTCTTCCTCACACCACCACCATCATCCCCTGTCACCAGCCACACCGCACCACACCACACTCACCCAGCATCCCCCACCCCACCCCACCCCATCCATCCATCCATCCAGCCAACACACATCTCCTCTCTGTTTTCCCTCTTCTTCTCGCCCTCACCTCTGCTGCTGCTGCTGCTTCCCGCCGAAAGTGCAACTTGTGCTATCGCCACCTGTTCCCAGCTGCAAACAGCCAGCTCCCGCCTGCAGCAGCGGGCGATGGGTTGGTTGATTGGTGGTTGGTTGGTTGGTTGGCTGGGGAATGTGTTCAGCTGCAAGTGGTGTGGTGGTGCATTCTCTGCTGCTGCTGCATCGGCGGTGGAGGGTGTGTTGGCTGCTGCTGCTGTTGTTGTTGTGATGGCCGTCAGGGAGGGCGAGAAAGAAAGGGGAATATAAGCAGCTGCTGCAAGGTGGAGAATGCGCATGTGTGCAAGCAGTTGTGTGTGAGAACGACGAATGAGACAGCGCATCAAGCAAGGCAAAACAGGCAGCCGCACCACACACATGCATGTACATTGATGTGGGACAACAAGGGGAGACAGGGGCAGCAGAGACAACGACCACAAACCCGCACACTGGTGCTGTGCGCAGCATACACACGCACACATGCAGTGATGCACTCACGTTGTTCATCGCTTGCTTGTTTGTGGTGCGGTGTGTGTTGGTGCTGCTGCTTCCACAGCCGCACAAGCGTGGCTGGATGGTCATCGGATGGCAGCGCCCGTCTGTTCATCCCACAACAGCAGTGGTGACGCCCATCTGTTCATCCCACCACAGCAGTGGTGGTTGGTGGAGGGAAGGGATGACAGCTGCTGGCTCAAGGGCCCTATGTGTGGTGACAGCAGCAGTAGGAGGAAAGAGCAACAAGCAAGCATGGATGGGTGGTGCTGCTGGTGTTGAGAGTAGGAATGGAAGGATGTGAGCAAACACACAAGAAAATGAGGAGGTGGTGATGATGGCGTGTGGGTGGGTGGAGAAGAGACCACGCACGTCGACACAGACACACAGACAGACACATACACACACACACCTGCCAGGCGTTGTCGCCGCTGAACAGGTTGATCCTGGCAGACTCCAGCGCTGACAGCAGCAAATAGCACAGTCATGACA
>NW_004754902.1:765575-768075 GCF_000188695.1 Salpingoeca rosetta | reverse complement strand
GCACCGTGTACTTGAGCGGGTGCCATCACCGTGTGCCACGACAACAAGAGGCACTACCTTCTCTCTCCCTCTGTCTTGGTATGTGCATGGCTGATGGCTGATGGGGTGGGCGGGTGTTGCCTGGGATTTCCATGCCACCGCACTGCACCTCAATGCGCTGTGTGACGCGACATGCACACCACAGTTTACACGCCTTCTTCCCCCACTTATCCCCTCTGCAAGTCCTTGTTCTTGTCAACCACCTCCCCTCACCAATCACATCCCACACCCCACACACACACACACTCTCTCTCTCCTTTACCCCTGTCACGATGTGTGCTTGCTTCAGAGCAGGCCGCTGACATTGTCATCACCGCTGTCAGACGGCGGTCGGTGCCATGCACGGGCATGGAGATAGTGAGCCAGCTCGTGGTCTCCAGCGTGGTGGCTGGAATGTGCACTGAGGTGAAGGATCCCACCACCAGACTTCTGCTTCCATACCACCATGACTGACACCACTGGCACTGCTGGTTGACACGCACCAGCAGACATCGCTCCCAGCGCCACACAAGAGGTGTGTGTGTGTGTGTGTGTGTGTCTGTGTGTGTGTGTCTATGTGTGTGTGTGTCTGTGTGTGTGTGAATTCATTTGCACTCGTTGCCCCTCCCGCATGTCGAAACAACCACGCACACCGGCAACCCCTCGTCAACACAACACCTTTCAACATCCCCACTGGGCTGATGCAGGGCTGCACTGGCACGTCGTGCACGACAGCTTCTCATCGTCAGTTCTCCCTTCTCTCCTTTTTTGTCTTCACACAAGTCACATCACCCCCGCCCAGTGGGGCGCCTGCATCTTACGCCCCACCCTCCCGTTGCACGCGTGCACACACCGATTCCGACCCAGTGCAGGATCTGCTGCTGCTGCCAACCACCCACACACATCGTCGCCGTAACGCCGCATCAACCAACCGCAGCCACTGACAGCCACCAGCATTGCACCTTTGCTGTGATTGAGTGCTGCCAGCACGTGGCCCCACCTCAACCTGCCACATCATCATCACCATCCCCGACACTGCCATGTGTGTGTGTGTGTGTGTGTGTGTGTGCATGCATGCGTATTCACGCCATCGTCAACCACACCACGCCAACACAGCAACAGCTGCACTACTTGCTGTCCTGCGCGGCGTTGTGTCAGTGCACTCAAGGCCCTTTTGCCAGCCAGCTGCCCGCTGCTGCTAGCTGTGCTTCTCCCTGCCCATCTCAATCACCTCAGCTTCAACCACAACTGCTGCTGTGTTCCGCCACCTCATCTTCTGCCAGCGAGGTATCACACCGCGGCCACAGCCGTCACTGCACGCTGCCGGTTTCAAGCAGCTCACTGCGTTGGATGCTGTTGGCTCGTGGACCACCACACCGTTGTTTGAAGAGGGATTGCCCGTGATTGTGGCGGTTGTTGTGGTGGTGGTGCACGCCATGACAACAACAGCGGCAGTTGATGAGGTGATGGTGTGTTTGCAGTCCTCACTGGTTGCAGCGGCAGCAAGGAGGTGGCCATCGTGTTTCTGGTTCGCACGCATGTGCTGGCCAACGTGGCGCAGGAGCGGTTCAAAGACTACGACAACGATTCTGTGCCGTTTATGAAGAACATTCTCCAGCACGCGAACGACAGGCAATACCGCATGCTGCGCGGCCTGATGGGCGTGTTTGTTTGCAAGGACATGTTTGCGCCGGATGCACACGACCTCATGCGCATTATGTAAGCCAGCGCCGCCCAGATTGAGGAGGATGATCCACAACCCACATACATCCACACAAGGTGCGCTCAAGGCCAAGAGAGAGAGAGAGAGAGAGAGAGAGAGAGAGAGTGTGTGTGTGTGTGTGTGTGTGTGTGTGTGTGTGTGTGTGTGTGTGTGTGTGTGTGTGTTCGTGAACATGTGTGAACATGTCGCTTCGTCGTTTCCCTCCTTTCTCCACTTTCGCCTTGCCAAGCCTCACCGCCACCCCTTGTCGTCCTGCCGCGTTCAGGCTGTTGAGTCGCTGCTCGCTGTGATCCAGGGTGCCCGGCTCCCGCGAATCGCCCAACACCAAGCGGCGACCGAGAACTGTATTTCTGTCTTTGTCGAGATTGCGCGCAAGCGAGCACACGTCCTCTCATAGATGTGTGTAGCGTGTGTGTGTATGTGTGTGTGCGCGGTGCGCGTGAGAATGAGGATGATGGACGACAGTGCACAGCATGAGTTGGAGCGTGAGGGTGTATACGATACTAGATGTTTGTAGAGTCTGCCTAGCGAGGCATAAGGGTGAGCGTCGCACCGTGCTGCTCATTGTAAGTGATGAAGTCGTACGTGGGCGACGTGCAGATTGAGCACGATGCGAGAAAGTGACTGGATGTAGATACGGAGGGCTCGGATCGTAATTTGGTAGCCGTTGTTGTCGCGTGACGAAGAAGCAGTGCGGTAGGTCGATTCGTACACATTAGATCAGTCACATGGCAGCTAGCACAAGTCAAACTCGATCAG
>NW_004754902.1:748096-765475 GCF_000188695.1 Salpingoeca rosetta | reverse complement strand
GTGTGCATGGCCCTGAGTCGTGCTGCATGTGTTCGGTGGTGTGCTCCGCCGCCAGTTGTTCTTGTTTCCCGTCTGACTCCCCCGTCCCCCCTCCCATTGTTTCCCTGTACCTCCCTCTCCTTCCTTTTATTGTCTGCTTCAGTCGGCAAAGATCCACGGCGTGACTGCGCCTGCGAGCCCGGTGAAGATTGTGCGGGCGTTTGTTTGTGCAGGTGATTGGCACCCCCGCAGCCGCCGTCAACGAGCCCCACTGCCAGGGCATGTACACAGCCTCATGGTGCGTGGGTTGTGTTGTGTGTGATTTATGTGATGTGTGTGTGTGTGTGTTTGCTGCCTCGAAGATGCGCGACTGTCGTGTACTTCGTGTACTTTCCCATCCTCTTCCTCCTCCTTCCTCTCCTCATTCTCACGCCCTCGTGTCGTTTCCTCTCGTAGAACATGCAGGATTCGCCTGCCCACGGTGTGGTGGAGCAGTTGATGCAGGATCCCGAGGTGCACGCCGTGTGCAGCGCGCTGTTGAGGCGCTTGGCTCGTCCGCATAGTCGCCATGTTGTGATGTGTCGTGTCAACTTGTGCACAAGTTGGACGAATGGCTGAATGTCTGTCGATTCCTCTGTCACATTCCTCTTGTTTCCCTTTCTTGCTCTCTTCCCTTCTCTTCTTCTTCTTCTCTTCTCTTCTCTTCTCTTCTCTTCTTCCCTTCCTTCACTCTCCCTCTCGCCTGCTTGCTTGCTTGCTTATGTCACGCCCTTCCTGTGCTTGCCTGTTGTTTTCATTGTATGGCCCTGTGTACGGCTGAACACGTTCTTGGTGTGTTTGGTGGATGTGTGCTGCTGCTGCTGCTGTGTGTGGTTGATTCTGGCTTGTAACTGGAGGGTGCTGTTTTGATGTGCAGAGGGGCTGGCTGTTGTTTGGTTGGCTTGGCTTCATGTTGCGTGTGGGCACTGCTGTGCGTGTGGATGTGTGTTGGACTGGGAGCGTTGTTTGTGGGTTGTGTGGCGGACCTGTTCTTTCCTCAGTAAATGGCTCGATGAAAATGATGAGACCCGCTTGACGGTGGTGATGGTGGAGCGGCGGTGATGTTTGTGGTGTTGCTGTGGCTACAGACATTGGTGTGTTGTACCAACCAGGCAAGGCCAAACGAGGAGGGCGGGGCTGTTGTTCCTTTCGGCGACAAAGCGAGTCGGGTTGTTTTGCTGGCTGGCTGGAGGCACTTCATCCTGTTTGTTTGTTCTCGAAGAGATTGTTGACGAACATCTTCCACGGAAGCGCTGGTGTGCGGATAACCTCTGTAAGGTTTTGCGAATCGTCCAATGGCCGAGTCGCAAAACAACAACACACAAAACAAACAAAGAAGAAGGAAAACAAACAAAGCAGCGCGTTGAGTTGTCGTCCTCCATTTTGTCGTCGTCTTCCCACTCACGAGCACGTCACAACAAGCCACAAGGAGAAAGACGACGCGCCATCGCCATGTCCGGCGGAGACAACAGAGCGAGGGAGGAGGTGGAGGCGTTGCTGGCGCAGACGAAGGTGACGGATTGGGTGAAGAACCGGATCAGGGCCATCGCCAACAACACGTGTGGGGAGATAGCAGAGTGAGTGCAAAGGCAACCAAAACGACATGCATGTTGGAACATGCATGCATGTGGTGGAGAGAAGGACACTTCTTGTGGTTGTGCTTGTGCTTATTCTCCCTCTCTCTCTCTCTGCTTGGCTTGTCCTTGTGTTGCAATGAGCTTGGTGTGGCTTGCTGTTGGGTGTTCACGTGTGCGTGTCCTGTCCCCTCGCACCGCCCGGACACACTGTGTGTGTTTGTGACAGGTTGTGACTGGCACCCTCATGTTTTTGCTCTGTGTATCCTCAGTCTTCTTGCTCATTTCATGACATACCATTTGAAATTGCAGCTTGGGTCGTGATGGCCTCGGCGACATTGGGGCGCGTGCGGTGGCCGAGGCGCTCAAGGACAACACCTGCCTCAAAGGACTCGCGTGCGTGGTGATGATGAATCTGCATCGTGTGACATGCATGGTTGATTGGGATGGCGGTGTTGCACGTTGCGCCCCTTTCCTCCCCTGCTTGCGCATGTTTGGACGTGTGTTCACCGTCGCTCCCTGCGGTTCTTGTGTGCCTGCACAGCCTGTGGGACAATTCCATCGGCGATGAGGGCGCTGTGGCGTTGGCGGAGATGCTGAAGCACAACACGACCCTCACAGGACTCGAGTGAGTGTGTACACACACACACACATGCACATGTATGCTGCGTCACTGCCGTTGCACCTTATCATGTGCACATGTGTATGGGTGCAACGACTGTGTTGTCACCCACATGAATCATCATCACGCACTCACTCACTCACTCTTCCTCACCCATGTGGCATCATCCCTCTGCGTGGCATCATACCGTCTTGACAGCCTGTGGCGCAATTCCATCGGCCCTGAGGGCGCTGTGGCGTTGGCGGAGATGCTGAAGCACAACACGGCCCTCGAACAGCTCTTGTGA
Organism: Salpingoeca rosetta; assembly: GCF_000188695.1. Lineage (NCBI taxonomy): Eukaryota > Choanoflagellata > Craspedida > Salpingoecidae > Salpingoeca > Salpingoeca rosetta. The sequence continues at coordinate 762,975 of NW_004754902.1, read as the reverse complement.
GTTTGAACACACACGCATGCACGAAGGCACCCGCTTTGAGCATGTGTGCATGTGGTTGTGCACGTCTGCAGCAGGCGCGCTGGCTGTTTGCCACCCCATGTGCTCGCCGCCCCCATCCCTCCTGCTCACCACCGCGTATGCTGTCACTGACCTCCCACTCCTCACTCCTCTCTCTTGTGTGTACACAGCCTGATGAGCAACCGCATCGGTCCTGAGGGCGCTGCGGCGTTGGCGGAGATGCTGAAGCACAACACGACCCTCGAAGAACTCTAGTGAGTGTGGACACGCACACATGCACATGTATGCTGCGTCACTGCCTGTTGCACCTTTATCATGTGCACATGTGTGGATTGATGACTGTGTTGCCACCCACAACAATCATCATCACGCACTCACTCACTCTTCCTCACCCATGTGGCATCATCCCCCCGCGTGGCTTCCACCATACCGTCTTGACAGCCTGAACAACAACTCCATGGGCGATGAGGGCGCTGTGGCGTTGGCGGAGATGCTGAAGCACAACACGACCATGACATGGCTCGAGTGAGTGTGGACACGCACACATGCACATGTATGCTGCGTCACTGCGGTTGCACCTTATCACGTGCACATGTGCCCATGTGTGGATTGATGACTGTGTTGCCACCCACAGCAATCATCATCACGCTCTTCCTCACCCATGTGGCATCATCGCCCTGTGTGGCATCCACCATACCGTCTTGACAGCCTGAACAACAACTCCATCGGCGATAAGGGCGCCGTGGCGTTGGCGGAGATGCTGAAGCACAACACGACCCTCGAAGAACTCTAGTGAGTGTGGACACGCACACATGCACATGTATGCTGCGTCACTGCGGTTGCACGTTATCATGCGCTCATGTGTGGTTGATGACTGTGTTGCCACCCACAACAATCATCACTCGCGCACTCAATCACACTTCCTCATCCATGTGGCATCATCGCCCTGCGTGGCATTCACCATACCGTCTTGACAGCCTGTACAACAACCGCATCGGCGATGAGGGCGCTGTGGCGTTGGCGGAGATGCTAAAGCACAACACGGCCCTCGAAGAACTCTAGTGAGTGGAAGCTCCTCTTTGCAATGTGTGTCTTTAGGCGCTTCTTCTGCAATACCCATGTGCAGATCAAGGCACCGCAAGCCACCCACGATGTCTGTGCGACTTGCTTGTTTGTCCAACCAACAAATGCTTCCATCCTTCATATGTGCCACAAGTGCTGTCACATCCTGTGCAACTGGCATTTTCCCCCTTTGCTTCCGCCATTGTGACTTCAATGTCGTAGGACCTGATGTGCGAGCGAGTACACGTGCACGTGATCCATCTGCAACCCACTTTCATCCATGACACTGACACGTGTTGCTTGCCCACCCGTTCCCCTGCTCTTCCAACATGCATTTCTTGCCACTTGCAGCTTGGATAACAACTCCATCACCCCGGTTGGCGGTGCGGCGCTGGGTGCCGCACTGGACGAAAACCGCACGCTGTCTCGGCTTGAGTACGTCGATTGCGTTGCGCCTGCCTCATGAACGCCTGTGTCCTGTTGTGGATTTGTGTGACCAATCGCCACTCTTTTGAGTGCACGTCACACTGTGTGTTTTCCTCTTTACTTGCTTGTATTTCTCCACAACCCTAACCACCAACCCTCCTGACCCACACACCGCACTTGCTGCCTGTTCCCAACCACACGCTACCACCACGTGTCCTCGTTCAGCATCGAGAAGAACTCCACCGCCACCGCCCGCGCCTTTGGTGCCGCGCTGCCCGTCGACCGCGTGCTCGATACAGGCAACTGGTCAGTCCACGTGTGCTTCCCCTTCCTGTCATGCGCTTTCTCTCTTCTCTTAACCCTTTTTTCTCACGTGCTGCGTTCTGGTTGCGTCTCATCTCGTGTGCGCACAGGTTCGGCGACGATGAGCGCAACGTCTTCAACGAAGCACGTGAGAAGAAGCAACATAAGCAAGTGTTTGCCGGCTTCAAGACTGGCACCGCTTCAGCTGTCGCCACCTTCTTTCACCAAGATCACGCAGATGCCAAGCAACAAGACAAACAGGTGTGCATGTGTGTGCTTCGGCGATTTGTTCGTTTGCAAAGTCTTTGAGTCACACACATGTTTTCACCACGTCTGTTCTGTTGCATCTCGCGCCCAGGTTACTTCCCCTTCAACCCAACATGCCAGCGTCTCCCAGCCCACGCCCTCAAGCCCAGCACTTGTGTCAACATCCTCAGCTCCCCAATGTCCCCCTGGCAGTGCACCTCGCCTTCTGACGACGGGCATGTTCAGCCTGAAGTCTCCTGCGTCTCTCGCAGACGTACAGAGTCAATACGATGAATTGTGCGAGGTTTCACTCAAGTACACACAAGTACTGTGCAGCTGCCTGAAGGCCCTCCCGCCCCACGAAGCCATGTGGCCTCTTGATGATCCACGCCACACTACCCCGGATGTGGCCGTGCTTCGCCAGGCTGAAGCGGACCATCTGGCCTGCCTCAGCAAGTTCGACGAGCTGTTGAAAATGTGAGTTCGCCATGTTCATCATCTCCATGGTGTGCCTCATGGTTTGACTGCACATACCCTTGTTGGCCTCGTTGTTGGCTCACGATAGATTGACTTCGTTTCTTGTGCCCCATTCTTGTTTCCAGTCCCTCCTCGATTGCTCCACACCAGTGCTGGGAGAGTCCATCTGATTTCTTTACGAGTTTGGCCGAGGGGTCGGTGTTCCCTCAGGCACACCTGACTCGAGAAGGAAAAGCAGCTGCCCTTGTCGCCAGATGCACACCTGGTTGTGATGATGTTGAGTTCGTGATTGCCTCTTCAGAAGACGAGGTACGTGATGTTGCCTCTGTTGTAACCCTTGAGAGACGCCACTGGACATTGTGCAATAGTTGATTTCACATGTTTTAACATAACATCACGTCACCGCTTCTCCGTTCTTGTCCTGGACACTTTCACTTGCAGCTTGCTCCCTGGACAGCAAAACTCCTCGCACAGTTCAAGAAAACGCAAGCAGCTGCGGTGTGTGCATGTACTGGTTGGTGAAAGGACTTGGTTGTTTCGCGTGCATTGCCGCAGTTGTGTTGTGCTGTTTACACGTGAGAGTTGTATCCGTCGCATGTGTTGCGCTCATCCGTGACCCTGCTGGTTGGTGTTCAGACACCCGCCAACTTCATCGCCAAATGCAAGGAAGGCGATCCGCGCGGCGCTTACAGGGTGCTCGAAGCAAGCAACTTCAGCCAGGAGATCGTGCACGCAACCGACACCAACGTGCGTTGTTGGGCCTGTGTGTATGTGTGTGTGTGTGTGTGTGTGTGTGTGCACTTGTGCGCGGGTGCCACAACGTAAACACCACGGCTGTGTTTATCGTGACGTGGTTGTGTGATGCGTCTTACTCATGTGGCCACCTTCAGGGACAATCTGCTGTTGTTTGTGCGTGCGAGAGTAAGTTGCCACAGCTTGTGTACCTCCTGCTGCTGTTGGGGGCGGATGCCAAGACTGTCAACAACAAGGTGATGCCATGCTTGTTATTTGTAATAGTAGTTGAGCTGTGTCCTCGTGTAGTACGCTGTTCAAGAGGGTATTATTCTTGCTCTTTTGTGTGTGTGTGTGTGTGTATGTGTGTGTTCTTCACGGGTTCACTTGCACCTCTGTTCTGACCTCACCTGCGCAATGCGCTTTGTGGAATGGCGACAGGGCTATGGCGTGAGCGACATCGCGCACAGACAGAGCTGGCTCAAAGTCATGGTTGCTCTTGACGATGCCGCTTGGATGGTACGACGACACCTGTATGTTCGCACATGTGCAATGTCGATGCGTGTTGCTGCTATGTCTCTCACACACTCTCTCGCATCACCTTGGTTCCATTGCAAACTGCATCAGAATCGCTTGGCAACATCCAGGCGGGAACCCGAGATGGTGAAGCTCTTGGCATCCATCGACAAGCGCACGTGTGGGCCTGAGATCATGTGAGTGCCAAGTCTGCACAAACGTCTGCACCCAAGCCTTGCGAAACCCAGTTGTCTCCATTCATGGACACACACTGACGACAGAATGTGGTTGTGGCCCCTTTCTTCACACTGCAGGAGAACTGGCTTGACCATGCATCCTGACCCACTTCGCGTTCTCTGTCAGCGGTTGCACCTGAGCGGCGTTGTCACACGCCTTATGTGAGTGAGTGTGTGTGCGTGTCTGTGCGCGATTGTGTGCTTGTGAGTGTTGTGTGTGCGTGACAGCGTGTGTGTGCTTGCGTGTGATTGTGTGTGTGAGTGTTGTGCGTGCGTGACAGTGTGTGCGTGTGCGTGAGTGTATGTGTGTGTGTGTGCGTGCGTGATTGGGTGCCCATCGCCTGGCGTTTGCTCTTTGTGTTTCTGACATGATTTCTCACGACACGTGGCTTCACTCTTCCCAGTCTGGTCGCCTGTGATCTTGATGACAAGGCCGCGGTTGTGCTCGGACGCCACATGCATCAACTGAATCACCTTCGAGTGCTGAAGTACGCAAGACAATGCCCTTTCCTTGCTAATTACAGCGTAATGGCCATGCCTGTGCTCTAACCTACACACTACTGCTATCAATACTCAAAGTGCCATCCGCTACCTTTTCTTGCCTCTCCAGTCTCAGTCACAATGCCATTGGAGATGTTGGAGCGAACGCCCTCTCTGAGCCATTCTTCGGGCAGTGCTGCATCGCCACTCTCGGGTGCGTGGATGTGTTTCAGCGCTTGCATGCTGTGCTGAGCTTGCTTGCACTTGTGTGTTTGTGCTCACGCCTACCGACACCTTCCCACGCCTCCCCACTCTTGATGTTCGTCCCGCAGGCTCGACGGAAATCGCATCACAGCTGCTGGTGTGGAGTGTCTGGCAAGGGCGATGGTTGCGAATGAACTCCTCAGCACCATCTCGTGAGTTGTATTGTAAGCACACGGCATTTCAGCGCTCTAAAGCTGCATTGAAGCGTGTGGTGTGCCATTTATTCATGTTGCTATTGTTTGTTTGTCTTGTTTGGGATGGCTCAGGTTGGTGAATAATCCCGTGTCGGAAGAAGGCGTTGGACCCATGGCTGAGGCCGTGGTCGTGAAGCGCCGCTTGCTGGCAGACAGCAGGAAGCGTGTTAAAGTCACATTCACCAACGACTTGTAAGTTCGTTTGTGTGCCCCTGTGCATGTGCCTCTTTGCATTCGTCTCTGTGGCTGCTGCTTTCTGCTTCTCATGATTGAGGTCTTGTGGTTGCGCTTGTCTCGTCATGTTCCCTTTGCTCACTCCTTCGTGTGTACATTGTTTGAACTGCAGTTTTCCCAACGATGGTCTTGATCACGTGTTTACCCGCACAGAGCACCACGAAGCATTCAATCAGGTTCGTGGCCTTGTAATATCTCGTCAGCACATACATCTGCGCCTTTCTGTTGACTCGTATTTTGGGGTCTAACCCATTCTCTATTATGTGTGTAATGTGACGCGAATGTGTACAATATGCGTAGAATTTGATTGAAGCTTGCTCTCAAGGCAAAACACGTCAAGCAGAAGATATGCTTCGACTTGGAGCCAGTGCGAACGCAGGGGTAAGTCGATCAAAGCACGTTCTCTCGCCAGTCTGCATGCAGCCATGCTCGTGTCACCTTGCACCTCTCACATTGTTGCCCTGTCCCATTTGGTTTTCTCTTGAGCAGTGCAACGTACTTTCCAGGTTTTCTCGCAGCCTGCAAGTTGCTCGGCGCTATGTCAATGGCACCGCTTCTGTCGTGAGTTTCACTAGGCTCAGGTCTTGTGTTGACGTTGTTCGTTTATGCATCTCACCCTGGCATTGATTCTGGCAATCAATCACCTGAAGCGTGCTGTCTCATCATGCTGAAACTTCATCTGTTTGGTGGCAGTTTACGACGGCTTTGCATGCTGCTGTGCGCACCGGAAACTCGATGGCGGTGCGGCTTCTTTTGTCGCACGGCGCTGATGCGAATGTCATCGATTTGGAGGTTCGGATAGAGTGCCTGCTTTTATTCATATTTCAAGTTGCTGGCGTTGTGCCATCGCCCTGCATTCCTGACTGACATCTCACACAATATTTTGCCTCCATTTCTCATACACTAGGGCTTGAACCCAGCTCAGGTGGCGCGGCAACTTGGGCACCGGGAAGTGTTGGATGCGCTCAAAGGATCGAGAGGTTCGTCAACATTGTGTAGCTGTGGACGCCTTTTCATGAACCTGCCGGCGTGCACGTCAAGTTGTACCTCGACGTCATAAGCTAACAACGGCGTTGACTTGCTTGAATACGCCTTCCACAGACGTTTCTGCTGGTAGGGAGCCAGAGTCTCACCACAAGTACGAGGTTTTCATGAGCTACAGGTTTGTTAAGCGTCACAATCGCTTGTGAGCTTCGAGGTCATTGTCAGCATGACAAATATGCGTTCGTCGAAGCACCTCTTCACACACGCACGTACGCACACAAACACACACACAAATGCACACGCTCTTAAGACCAGCTGGCTCACTTTTCTCACATGCTCACCACAAACCGATCACAGGCACACAGGCAACTCCAAGTTCGCATATTTTGTCCACCAATATATGAAGCACACGGATCTCCACGTGTTCATGTCGAGTCAGAAGTCGCCCGTTGCGTGCCTGATAGCCCTTCAGCACAGCATTGTTGCCTGTCCCGTCGTCTCTGCTGCTGCTCTCCATCAGATGCGTTCGCTCGGCCACACTGACGTGTGTGACAACGTGCTCTTGCAGTGGATGGCAATGCTTGAGCTGCAACAGCTGGCCCACCAGCACCCAGACAAGATCCACCTTCGACGCATCGTTCCACTTTTCGTTGGCAGCGGATGGCACGACAGCAGCCACGCCATGAGCAGTGCGGAAGCATGCGAGTACGATTCGTTTGACCGCATGAAGCGACTGGCCGAGTCGCTGTCAGAAGCTGTCAGCGCGGCCACGGCAGCAGCGCTTGACACGTTCTTTTCACAAGTGCTCCACCTCCCGCCACCACAGCACCACAAGAGCGTGCGCGAAGTAGTGCTGTCCCTTTTTGACAGTGTTGGTGTCATGTCTTTCTACCAAGACCAACAGCAGCACGATTTAGCAGCAGATGCAGTGAGAATTACAGAGAAGGTGCACCAGGAGGTCGTATCTGCCATAAGAGATCGGCTGTCATCGCACAGGAAGGGCGCAAGTCGGTTGATGCAGGCAAGAAAGCCAGAGAGAGAGAGAGAGAGAAAGAGAAAGAGAGAGAGAGAGAGAGAGAATGTGTGTGTGTGTGGTTGTGTGTTGTGAGTTGTGTGTTGTTGTTGTTGTTTTTTTTTTTTTTTTTTTGTTGTTGTTTTTCTGTACACATTCAAGCGCGGTCCTTCCGTTCAGCTTGGCACTCACCCCGTGTTTCCCCTTTCCTTGATCGCGTGTTCTGCAGTCGTCATCGTCCGTCAAACCGACCTCTACCACAGCACTACCTGCAACTCTTCCTTCTTCCTCTTCCTCCTCATCACCATTTGATCACGAACTGACTGCATGGCTCAACCGTCACTCCCTGCTGCCGCACGTTGAAGCTGCGCTGGTGGAGCACGGCATTGACTCCCTTAGAGTGCTGCTTGCGCTGGTACAAGAGGGCGACGTGACAAAGCAGACGCTGCGGGAGGCAGGCGTGAAACTTGGCCCCGCCGTGAAGCTGATGCAAGAAGCAAAAGAGCTTACCTCGTAAGGCATCGGCCTTGGCATGCTTTGACCACGGTGTTGTTCTTCAGTGTGTGCTTGCTGAAGTCCTTCTTCTGATCATTCTTAATGGTTTCATGCGAAGGTCGCCCAAGTTCTTCTGCTCACTTCTGTCGATCATGCCTTTGTGAGCGCACGAGTATGGCGCCTGGCTCCTCACATTACCTTGACACTTGCGCTTTGTGAGATGTCTCAGTGAAGACGACTCGACCTCTTCTGCCAAAGCCGCCTACCAAGAGCAGCTCGATCTCCTGAAGCTGCTTGAAACAGGCTCCGTCCCCCTTGAGACAGCGAAGGTGTTTGTGTGCGGCGATGATGGCATTGGCAAAAGCACCATGATCAAGTCCCTGCCAGGCAGCCTGTTTCGCCGCTTCACACGCACCATCTTCCAACCAGCAAATGACCCAGACCGCCGAAACGAGCGCACGCCCGGCATTCGAGTCTGTGAAATGAAGTTGAAAGACACCACAAGCCAAGGCAACGACGGTGACAACGCTGCGTCTCTTCGCGTGTATGATTTTGGCGGGCAGCTCGCATATCACGTCATCCACACGCTGATGATGTCGGATCGCTTCGCTGCCTTTGTCGTCTGTGTCGACCTGTCTGAGCCGAAAGAACATGTGAAGGAGCGCGCCAACTACTGGCTGCAGTTCATCTGCACGCGACTCCAGCAGGGCGTGGCGCCTTCATCATCAGCAGCAGCAGATGGAGACGCGAAAGACGACGTGAAGCCGCGTGTTCTCATCGTTGGAACGAAGAGGGACCTTGCCTTCAGACGTGGACGAGTGAATGTAAATGGTCAGCCACTGTGGGGTGCGGGGATGGTCGCGGACCTGAAGAACATGTTTGGCGGCATCGTCAACATCCAAGATACCCTCATCCCCCTCAACTGTCATCAGGGCGGCGAGGCTGGGTTTGATGTGCTCCGCTCACAGCTTGCTCAGCATTGGCGGTGGCTGAAAGGGCGAGAGGTGTTGGTGCCAAAAGTGGTGAATGGAGTGGCAGAGGCTGTGAAGGAAGCAAGGATGCTCAGGGCGATGTGGAGGGCGGGAGATTTGTTGGACTTTGTTCGCGGCAGCGGGAATGGCATCAACCTCGTTTCTGTGATCCAAGAGGACACCTTCCACCAAACACTCAGGCAAGCAGAGAGAGAGAGTGTGTGTGTGTGTGTGTGTGTGTGTGTGGGTGGGTGGGTGTGTGGGTGTGTGTGTGTGTGTGTGTGTGTGTGCACACGCGTGCGACTGCTTGGCCGTAGTAGTCGAGGAGTTTCGTGGTAGCCCCACCACTTCAACCCTCAATCACGCATTGTGCGCTTACACCTGCCATCCTTGCTGCCCCTGCTTCTTGCATGTCCAAAGGTACCTCCACACGCGCGGCGATCTGCTCTGGTATTCCAGCACACCCTCCCTGGCGGATTTCGTCTTCGTCGACCCCAACTGGCTGCTTCATGACGTGCTGGGGAGAGCGCTGACACCGGACGGCGTGCAGCAAGGCTCCATCACCACGAAAGGTGTCGTGACATTCACGGACCTGGAAACCGCATTCCGAGGCATTGCCAGCGCAGATCTCGTCATCAACGTCCTGCAGCACACGCTCCTCTGCTTTGAACTGCCGCCTTCTGACGATGGGCAACGGCGATTCATGCTGCCGAGCCGCGTTGAGGAGGAGGTCGATCTCACAACCGCCTGGTCACAAGGCGAGTGGCTGCTATATGCCGGACGACGGCTGGTGGTCGAGAACAACGCGCTTGCGCTGCCGCCTGGCTTCTTCCCACACGTGCAGACACTGCTGCACAAATCGTTTGGCGCAACACTGAAGGTGTGGAAGGATGCCTTCTGCTGCAAGCGTGATGGTGTGCAGTGTCTTGGACTACTGCGGGACGACCGAGCAGTGGATGTGTGGGTGAGGGCACCCGGCGGCGCAGAGTGCAGCGCTTGGAGCTGCATGATGGAGGTAAGGACGAACAGATGTGCGTGCATTGACGCGCATATGTGTGCATGCGTGTCTTGCCAATGTGATGTTCATGGGTGGGTTGTAGCTGAATCTGCGTTTGTCTTCACAGTGATTTCCTTCATTCTTTCACGTCCGTTTACTTTCACAAACCACCACAGATCGTCTCCTTCCTGCAAGAAGAGGCACGTGGCATCGATCACGTCCAGCACGTCCTCAGCGTGAATCACCTGAAACAGCACCGCGATTACCCGGCCAGCCGCCCCATCACAGACCTGGAGGACCTCGCCTTGCATGGCCTCGTCGACTTTGCAAACGATGACAATCCACCCGCGCGACTCAGGGATCTCCTCGTACATAACCCCATCCTGACAGCACCCTGGCACCAACCGGGCCACGAGTGGCACCATGCTGCCTGGCGGCTCGACGACAGCTTTGACCGCCAGTTGCAGTGGACTGGACCTGGCGATCATGACGTGTACTCTGCGCCACTGCCATCAGACACAGACCTGTATCGATGGATTGAGAGTCAGATGGGGCCAGGCCTCACCTTGTCGCGCGTGGAGATGACTAAGTCCACCACGATGCTGCGGGCGTTCAAAGCGCAAGTGGAGCGTTCAGCCAAGAAACGTGGTGATCCAAACACTACCAATACAGTTGCTGCAGACCCTGCCAACCCCGTTGCTGCAGACGCGACCAACCCCTTCAACAAGGACTTTGGGGCTGGCGATCCGGACAAGCAAGGCATGCTTGACCGGCTCAAGACGCAGTTTGCAGAAACACCCGATGGCGTGAATTACGTCAACGTCCTTGTGGCTTGGCATGGGTGTGATGAGGCTGTCGCCGACAACATCACCGCCACAGGAACCGCCAACCTCAGCAGCCCAAACGACCCTGGCTTCTTTGGCGCTGGCATCTATCTCACGCCGCAGACAAGCTATGCCGCAGGCTACTCAACACGCCTGCTGACTGGGAATTGGCGCCAACCAAACGCAGACGGTGAGCACGTGATGCTCTTGTGTGCTGTCAGCGTCGGCCTGGCATACCCCATCACCAGAAGGGCAGATTACCCATCGTCTGGGCAAAACAAGTGCACGAAGTTCTGGGGCAAGAAGCTGGAGACTGGCTGCGACACCCACTACATCCAAGTCACAAAGCACATGGGCTACCAATCCACCAGAGCGCCCACACCTGGCACCTTTGACTTTGAGGAGTATGTGGTCTCGCAAGAGGCCCAGGTCTTGCCATTTGCCAAGGTGTTTGTCAAGGTGGACAGGGTCGTGCTGGCTTCGCAGCTCACAACCCCTTAGACTTGCTGGTGTGTGTGTGTGTGTGTGTGTGTGGCGTGCGTGTGTGTGTTCGTACGTGTGTGTGTGTGTGTGTGTGTTCGTGTTTCATCCTAGTGCTGCTGTCTTTCCCTGCATGCGTTTCCAGTCCTCATTGTCGAAGTCCCTTTGTTCTCGCCAAGCCCGCTTTCCTCTGTCCCATGTGCATGTCTTCTTCTTCTGTGTAGAAAGTGACCTGTTGCCATTTTCTTCCTGAGCCACGTGTCTTTGTCTCTCGTTAGTGATTGTGTTATCCCATGTGCTTGAAGCAGTGAACTGACACCAAACGCCCTTCAGTGGCAGTGCAATCAAGGCAACCAGGAGACAACACACGCGCACGCACGCACACACCAAACATCCCGCACACATCAAACATCCCGCAACCCATGCTCCCATCCTCGTCAGCCCGCCTCCGCCCCGAGCAGTTGAACGCCAAGACGGTGCTGGACTTCTGATATGGGGATGACCACGCAGAAGTTCTGGTGTTGCCATGCCTGCACCAACACGCCAACCACACCGCCCTTGTCGTCAAACACGACAGCACCAGAGTCGCCACGTTGTGCAAATGCTTCACATCCCTGCCACGGCCGAATGCGGATGCGCACCCGCTCTTCTCGCATGAACAGCGGTACAGCGGCAAGCACACCCGCCGTCAGCCGCGTCGTGTGGCCAAACTTGAACACCAATGGCTCAGACGATGGTACGGTGTCGCTCACGGACAACGTTCTTGCGTCAACACGACTGTCCTCAGGCGAAGGTCCAACGTACTTTGACACCGACCCAGTGAGCGACACGCGTTCGTGGCGCATGTGTTCCCAGTCCATGTCCGTTCCAATGGCAGAAAAGTCCGCTGTGACGTCCTCAGCCAGCTCAAACAATGCAAGATCATCGTCGGATAGCTCCGGCCGAGCGCTCCCCTCATAGGTTGTGAGGCATGTGCGACCAACCGGCGGGATGTTGGTTGTACAAGCTGGAAGCCGCAAGCGTACATCTTCCTCCGCTTTGGGAAGCACATGTCCTGCTGTCACGCCGCACACGCGCTGGCCTTGGTCGCCTTGACGTGCAACAAAGCATCCCAGCGTTCCGAAAGCCTCCGGCCTTGAATGTGCGTGGATGGTGTCGCCCACACGCAGCACAGACGTGTCACGACCACTGCCGAACGCCAAATGGGAGTCGGTGGTGTAGAATGGGTCCGGTGGCTCGTTGCGCACAAGCTCTGCCTCGTGGCGGGACGGCGCTTGCTCAACGTCCACGGGGAAGCTGCCAAAGCAAGCATCAACGCAGCACACAGACGGCAGCGCTTGCTGTTTCGATCGCACATAAGCAATCACGCACGGCTCGTCCACGAACACGATGCCACGACGATGTCGGTAGCCGCCACTCAGCGCAACAACGTCAGGGTGGCGCTGCAGGTACACCTTCGAGTACAGCTGCAGCTCTCTGCACATCGGGGCAGCCACGATGGCGGGAACGCCTCTGTCGGGCACGGGCGGCCGTGAGACTTGGGGGAAACTTGGTGCGCCCTTCCACACTTGCACAGGAACCCCGTTGATGAAGGCTGGAACGGCATGCGCATGCTCACAGCTGTTGTCTGTCACGGCCAGGGTGATGGCGACCGGCTCACGCTGCTCGTCGAAGAACACGCCCAAGCCGTGCGGATGCGATGCAACCAGCTGTTGTCCGACTTGTACTTCAACCTCTTCTGCCGCCTTGCGAAGGGTGTCGTCGACGCGAGCCGCTTCACTCAGGTGCACGAACCAGTGTGGTTGCTGCTGTGACATGCACCGGCTTTGCTGTGCTTCAGTCTCTTCCTCTTCAAGCGACAACACCTCAGGCCACAATTCAAAGACCTGTTCCAATGCGTCAACCTCAGAGGTTACGGCGTTCCCGTCTTCCTCCCTGGCAGCAGGCAGGGCAGGGCCGCCATTCAACACGCCTGCATTGGGGAGGCACGGGTAAGGACAAGGGTTAATGCTTCAATACGAAACACGTGCACAGGCCCCACAACACGTTCACCCTCGCTCCGCTTGACGCGTAAACACTCAGCAACCCGACACAGCAATCGAAACGGAACATCACAACCCCACCTTGAACTGCTCCACATGGCACACAAGTTGGCACCCACCTAAGGCTTGACGACGGCCGAGTCGAAAAGCGTATGAACGGAGGCTGATAAACCAAGCAGCGGCTGTGAAGTGTGGTGCCGCTACTCTCGCTTCCCCGTCGCTCTTGTCAATGTGCTGCAGCGCATGTCTCACCACTGCGCTCAGCAAGTGCAATGGATTGCGAGCGGACCAGACCGGCAGCGTGCTCAGGTCAACAGGGCAGGTGGAGCACGGTGCTGTCACTTGTCGGCGGATGCGCAGAAACCAAGCATCGCGCTCAAGCACCCATCGCACTGCTGCTGCAAGGAGCGTCCTTGTCGTTGTCGTGCATGCCCCTGGATCATCTTCGCGTTCCCTCTCTCTGGCACCAGCCTGTGGAGGTTGCTGAGGCGAGCCTTTGGAGCTGCTGGCGTCAGGGCTATTGCTGCCTGTCAGGTGTCGGAGTGCAAGCGCGAGGACAGGGCAGATGTTGTCGCCAACGAGGAGGCCGCTGGTGAACAGTATTCGCCCCAGCTCACGTGCGCTGCTCGGAAGAACCTGCACTGCTGATCGCAGAGCCGGTGCAAGCATTGCCGCTGCCTGTGGATGTGCTGCGAGCGTCGTGACGAAGGCACGCGTTGCATCGTGCAGGTCATGACAACGCGGTTGCCAGTCGACAGAAGCGCCAGAGTCATCCTCTCGCGTGTCTGCCTGTGCAGAGTCCTCGAAGCCCCACACAGCGTCTCTCAGCAGTTGTCGCACTGCACCCACTGGGACGTCACCGCCTGTTGCCTGAGCAAGTTGTGTGCTGACATGCTCAAGCAAGAAACTTCTTTGGTCCATGGGTGTGTAAGTGTGTATCTTCAGAGAGAGGGTTGAACAGTGAGGAATTGCACGTGCCCGTGAATGGAAAACATGAAATTGCATGGGATAAACATTGTTCGCGACAACAATGCTTAATGTGTGAACGTAAGTTGCACTTTATACTTCTTTCGTACGTCTTCATCAACGATACAGTCTGAAGGCCACCCTCCACTGAAACACAGCCATCCAAAGCGGGAAACCACGTTGCCCACCAGTCCATCTATCCAGCCGCCACGACTGTGACGCCCGTCAACACAACTGCACAACGCATTCAAGCAACCAAAAAACAGGGGCAGAGACAACATCAAGACGAGCAAACGTGTGCAAGCGCCATGGCTGAACAAAACCACTGCTTCAGTCCAGCCGCACACGTGGTGCACTGGCAAGGCGACAACATAACTCCTCCAACAACGTGAGGTTGAGGAGGCAGTATAAGGAAGAAGCGGAAGAAAGAGGCAGGAGGAGCGTCACATACACGTAACAGCAGCGGCGATGGCAGAGAGAACATGTTCTGCACAGGTGAACACTTGAACCCATTCGGCGCCACCACCAGCACCAGCACCAGCATCATTGTCAACAGTCGGCAGCGCATCAGTGGCCGAGTTTTCGCTCCTCGCCGAGCAGGTGCTCCCTGATGAGGTTGGCGCCCGTGACCATAAACGTCGTCTGCCAGATCCCAAGGAAGATCCGCGGCACAACGCCCTGCACGTGGTGTGTGTGTGTGTGTGCGTATGCGTGCGTGCGTGCGTGCGTGTGTGTGTGTGTGTGTGTGTGTGTGTGTGTGTGTGTGTGTGTGTGTGTGTGAGAGGCCAAGGACGCGGGGTGTGAGACCCACCCATCTCCATCCTTTGTTTACCATTATATATCACAACACTCACGTTCACATAGACAAACACCCCCCAACACACACCGATTGGAAGATTGTCGTAGGGCATATATAATAA
>NW_004754902.1:730110-745110 GCF_000188695.1 Salpingoeca rosetta | reverse complement strand
CATCCCATGAATTCCACCGCAAATATTCCGCATAGCAGCACAAGTCTGCGCCAAACGCAGACTGAAATCAGTTCGCATTCGTCTATGACGACGACACGACACGCGGAAAGATGAACGGTGCCAAGGGCGAAGACGATGAGGCGCAAGTCGTCTCCTCGAACCACCAACCAGAACGCGCACCAGCAACCACACCACCACCGCAGCAGCAGCAGCAGCAGCAGCAGCAGCAGCAGAAGAGGAAAGGCAAGAGGAATATGAAGACGGCGACCAAGGAGCAAGGCGTGCTCGAGATTGACAGCGATCGCGGTGGTGAACATGGAGTTGCAGTGTCATCGTCGCCGGCGGCCGAGATTGTGAAGCGGCTGGAAACAGAGGGGCGTGATGCTCGCAATCTGGCCACGTGGTCGCTGCCAAATGATGCTGCGCTCGCATACAGCCACAGCCACGGCAGCAACGAGGAAGCAGGGACAGCGCATTCTGAGGACGCCTCGCTTGGTTCGCGTCGCCCTTCGTCACGTGAGCGCACCTCCACCCCAAAGCGGAACAAGAAGAAGCGCGGCAACATTCGGCTCGTGTCGACCCACGGCGACGTTGCCGCCGCTGTTGTCGCCGGTGACGCGGGCGTGTCAGCCCAGCGCGACACAGCCACCCCCGCCGCCGACTCGGAGAACAGCGACGCCGAGTTGCAAGGTGCGTGCATGTGCTTGTTTGCGGAATGACAGCAGTGTGGCTCTTTGTGTCGTGTGGTGTCGTTTCACGTGTGTCCTGTTACTTTGCTGGTTGCCACGAGACTGGAAATACAAGCCATAGTGCGTGCATCGACATGTACGACTCCCTGTATTGCCAATCTCACACGTGTCCATGCCAACAGAGCGCGTGGCAGCGAAGCGACAGGCCTTTTCCCGCTCCAACAAGTCCGTGTCGCGCACCTCCATCGCCACGGTCGATTCCGACGACCAAAGCGTCACATCCTTGACCGCTTCAACCACCACAAGCAAGGTGTGTGTGTGTGTGTGTGTGTGAAGGAGGAGGAGCTTGTGTTTATTTCACAACCGCTTGACGGCTTTGCTCAGTTAGCTTGTGCTGTGCACTCACGTCATCGCCGCTTCTTCCACCACCTCACCCAACATGGCTGTGGTCACGTGCAGGGCGGGTTGAAGGCGCGGTACTGGCGGTATTTGTTTGACAACCTCAACCGCGCGGTGGACGAGCTGTATCTCACGTGCGAAATGGACGAGAGCCAGATTGAGTGCGAAGAAGTCATCATGATCCTTACAAACGCAAAGGTGCTTTGGGTGTCAATTGGTGCGTGTGTGCATATGTGCATGCGTATGTGTGCGTGTGTGTTATATGTGCATTCGCACTTTGCTGATTGTTGATTGTTCGCGTGTTACATGACTCCATCAACGCACCACAACAACCATCCCCACCACCATCACAACCACCACTTCCAGCGCGACTTTGAGGCTCTGATCCGGAGGTTCCGGGTGCAGGCCTCCTTCGAGGACGCCCCGCCAGGCCTCGCCCCAGCCGTCGCATGGGAAATCAGAAAGGTACAATGATGTGTGTGTGTGTGTGTGTGTGTGTGTGTGTGTGTGTGTATGTATGTGTGTATGTGTGTGTGTGTGTGTACGTTGCAGTGTTTGCGTCATGCTGGAGTCGAGCACGTGCGTCATCCCCGAAGCAAACCGCGATTGTATTGTTGCTACTCACACGTCATCTCACGTGATTGTATTGTTGCGTGCGCGTGCTTGTGCGTGTGTGTTTTTGCCTTTTCCAGGTGACGCAGCCCACGCCCGTCGTCCCGCTTCCCCTTGACGGTTCGTCCATCCCAACTTGACATTCTTCGCAACAGCTTGCTTGCACACGCAAACACCCACGCAAACACACACATATGCGCACACACATATATGCGCGCGCAGACACACACACACACACGTGTGACCCCGTCTTGTGTGCGTGTTGTATGATTGTTGCAGGCTCTCGGTCGATGAACGATTCCCAGGACCGCACCCTCATGGAAGGTCGTGACGATGATGACACGGAATTGTGCACGTTGTGCAATGTTGTGTAGGTCTTCTGTATGCACATATTGCGCAAACACACACACACACACACACACACACACACACACAAACACTCACACACATGCACACCCACCCACACACACACACACACACTGCACATGTATGCGCTGCAGAGAGCCTGGCGCAGCTGCGAACACCGCCACGCCGCGCCAACGGGCGATTCGATGCGTTTTTAGTGGCTGGAGCCGACGCGACGCAGTCGTATTTGAATATGGCGGCAGCGTCAACCACAGCCAACAGCACAGGTGCACAGTACAACAACAATGACAACACTAACAACAATGACAACAACCACGACAACAAAGACAACCACGACAACAACGACGACTCGACACACACCCTCGCCACCGCTGCCGATGAAAGCCCCTCCCGCCTCAACAAGTCAGGTCAGTCGGTTGGCCACTGCTGGTGCTTATTGGTGCTGTGAAGACAAACACCGATGTCATTGTCCTCGTTATCCGCATGTTACCTTCACCCCGTCTTCTGATCCATTCCCGCTGTCAATTGCCCTCGTATTCACGTCCCCCCTCCTCGCCAGTGACGTCGCTGGACGACTCGTCGTACCTGTACGAGCTCGAGTCACGGGAGCCCGGCAGCGGAGCCATGCTACACCATCGCCTCAGCTCGCCCTCGCGCAAGAAGAGCGTCGACACCATCGAGAAGGAGCTGCGGGAGCGACAGCGGCGTGCGCAGATGAATCGGCGACAGCACCAGCAGCGGCTGACACGCAGGCTGCAGCAGCAGCACGACAAGGTGGTGAAGGTCCGTGGCCGTCGGGAGGAGCGGGAGGAGCAGCGGAAACAGGACATTGAGGAGCGTTTGTCGCGCGCAGAACGACTGCGGCAGTCGTACCTGGACGAGGTGCGGCGGCGCAACAGGGAGGAGGACATCAAGACGCGCGAGGTTGCGTTTATCCAGCGGCTGGAGGAGGACAGCAAGCGGCGGGCGGTGCTTGCACGCATCGAGCACGAGGAAGCACGATTGCAGCGGCGCATTCTTGAGCGCCGGCAGAAGATGGAGGAGAACGCACGGCGGCAGGCGGCGGTGCAGCAGCGCCGGGAAGAGATGGACAGCATGCGACGGGCGCGACTCAAGGAGAGGGATCGGGCGTGGAAGCAGCGCGTGGAGAGCATTGAACGCGACAAGCACCGGCGCTCGCTCAGCAGGTCAATGAGCAGGTCAGCCAGCCGCACCCGTGGCAGTACGGGTGGCGGTGGTGGTGGTTTGGACGGCAGCCGTAGTGGCCGGAGAACTATGGCAGCAATTGGCGACGATGATGATGATGGTGGTGATGATGATGATGATGGTGGTGATGATGATGTGGACATGATGGAGGAGGAGGAGGAGGAGGTGATCGAACACCGCCGTCACCACCGTCACCACGACGACGAAGACAAGGATGGTGGTGACCACATGAGACGGCGCCACCCGAATCACCTGTCGACCATCAGTACCAACAACAGCAGCGGCAAGAAGAGTAACAAGAAGGGCAACAAGAAGAACGGGAGCAACAGGACCAACGCGACCGCTGCCACCACTACGGTCCTGTCCTCATCTGCGCCATCGCTGCGGGTTCGGCCAAAATCGGCCTCATATGCCGCCCGCGCTGCCACCACCCGCACACACGCACACGGCGCACCATCGTCGTCATCGACAGCGGCAGCAGCAGCCAGAGCACCAGCAGCGGCTGGGGATGGTGCTGGTGAAGTGGTGCGGCGGCAGCAGCGACCACGCACATCCGCCGGTATCGTGCGCACGACAACCAAGCAGCAGCAGCAGCAGCAGCAGGAGGAGGAGGAGGAGGGCCGATACGGGGATGGCAGTCGTGGTGGTGCTGTGGAGGCGGAGTACGCGGGATGTGTGAAGAAGAACAGCAACGGGACCAGCGCCAGCAAGCGGAGGACGAAAAACAAACAGCAGCAGAAGCGAAAGCACAAGACAAAGAAGCAGCAGCAGCATCAGAACCACCATGGAACATCTGAGGTGATGGTGGTGCGTGGTGACGACAGTGTGGTGAGCGAGGTGCTGGCGCTGGGTCATGACAGCAGCGGCATCAGTGACAGCGGTCGAGACAAAGACAAGCGCGCTTGGGATGAGGGTGGTGATGGTGGTGGTGGTGCCAACGACGATGGTGATGGTGATGCTGGGGGAGGGTGGCAGCAGCCGTCGCGCAGGCGCCGGTGTCGGGTGCGGTATGTGACGGACAGCGACGTCATTGCCGACTCACAGCTCGATGATGACGATGACGATGGTCATGGTGACGATGGTCATGGGGATGGTGATGGTGATGGTGATGCGGATGAGAGTGCACAGCATGCTGGCCAGGACTCCACCGACAGCAAACACCACCAGCAGCAACAGCAGCAGCGACAGCGGGAAAACCAAGCGGGCGATGGTGGCGACGATGACAAGCAAGCGGACAAGCGGGGCCCGCAGCACCACAAGCACGGGAGCAAGAAGAAGAAGCAAAAGCAGAAGCAGAAGCAGCAACAGAAGCAGCAACAGAAGCAGCAGCGTGATGTCGACAGCAGCAGGGCTGAGAACACAACCCCAGCCAAGCAGCAATCGCCTCACGACGTGGCAGAAGCAAGCAGGTGCAGACGTGTGTGTGTGTGCGCGCGAGTGTGTGTGTGTCTGTGTGTGCGTGTGCGTGTGTGCGTGTCTGTGGTGTGCTGTGGTGGTGTTGTGTATTCGCTGTTGTCACGCCTTGAAGGGAATTGGGTTCTTCCTCGTCATTATGTTCACGCGCTGTTGTTTGCTGCCATCGTCGTTGCGTGCAACAGACAAGCCCTGATGGAGCGTCATCGAGATGCCATCAAGCAGCGGCTGGCCCTCCACCCGTCCCCATCATCGCCATCATCGCCATCATCGCGGTCGTCTTGCCCACGTGCTGCGGGCGGTGGTTGCAGAGGCGACGAGCGACAAGAAGGAGGTGGGCATGCTCTAATTTCCCGTCTTGCTGTTTGCTGTTCAACCACACACACACACACACACACACACACACACACACACACACACACACACACACACACACACACACACACACACACACACACACACACACACACACACACACACACACACACACACCATTCAGCCATCATCCATCCGCTCATCTCCACCCCACGCCTCCCCTCCCCTGCACTCGACAACACGCCACCAGACTGTGGTTGCGAGCGTGGAGCACGCGGTGCAGCAGCTGCACCTGCTGGCGCACGAGGGAGCGGGCCCAACAGCGGCGTCACAACCGCAGGACGTGGCTGCACTCGTGCACATGTGCACCACCGCCCTCGCTGTTGGTGTCGCCCACCAGGAAGACGTCACAATCACCGCCCTCAGCACCATCGCGTCCATGTGCGCCGACACGTGGGCACATTGCCTGCAGGCAACCGCGTCCCCCTCATCCGCGTCGACTGCGTCAGCACCATCCTCGTCCACAGCACCAGGGCAGCCGGTGCTGAAGAACGAGGTGCGTCCAGCGCACACAGCAGCGCCATCCACGTCGGACGAACAGCGGGCGGCGGAGTGCGCTCTCGCAGTGTGCAACAGCAGCAGCAGCGATGGTGGTGTTGGTGGCGTCGTTGCGTTGGCGGACACGCTGGTGGCTGCCTTGGCACGGCGAAGGGTTCGGGGAGAGGGACAACAAGCAGATGCCAACAACACGGGCAAGAAGAAGAAGCAGAACAATGGTGACAAAACCAAGCAGCAGCAGCACCAACAGCATCAACAGCATCATCATCAGCAGCAGCGGAAGGGTGGCAAGCGGCGGCACATGTACAAGAAAGGAGGCCACAACAAACAACAACAACAGCAGCAGCAGCAGCAGCAGGAAGGAGGGCCGCGTCCACTGCGGGCGGAAGCGGTGACGCGTGATGGTGATCCAGACCTCGTCATCATCTCAGCGTGCTCGTCTCTCCTCTCCTCCATCATCGAGGGCCTGGCATGTGCAGTGCACACCGCTCAACCCCAACATGGCAATCGTGGCGATGACGATGGGACACGCGAGCGTGTGGGTGCGGTGTCAGCGCCACGGCGGCCGCCACCTGCGTGCTTGTTGGCCAACCTGTGCTCGCTGCTGCTGAGCTGCGATCTGATGCGCGCGAGCGCAGGATGGGTGTCGCGCCTCCGCCATCCCATCTCCACCGATGTGCTGCTGGCCCTGTCCGCCCTCACCCGCCTCACAGCAGCACTCCTCAGGTTAGTGGATGCAATGGGCTTGTAGGAAGGGAACGGGGAGGAGAAGGGGAGAAGGAGAGAAGAGGGGAAAGGGGTGAAGAAGAGGGTAAGAGAAGGACGTCGACGGACCAGTGTTGTTGCTTTGTACGTCTTTGTCCACGTGTTGACAGCTGCCAAAGTACACCACTCCGATTTCTAACCGCTCAAACGCCCCCCGTCCGTGGTCCGTTTTTGATTTTCAGGCACTCCACCGAGCCATCCACTGCTGCCAGTGGCAATGGCAGTGGTGACGGCGACGGTGTGGGTGTGGATGAGATGTCTGCGTGTCGACTGTATGTTGAGTCGGGCTGTGCCGGCCACTTTGCGCTCCTTGCCGTGTGCACTCCGCCCCTCACATCTCCGCGCAAACACAGCACACGACAGGTGTGTGTGTGTGTGTGTGTGTGTGTGTGTGTGTGTGTGTGTGCGTGCGTGAGTGTGTGTGTGTGTGTGATTTTCTTTCTTTTGTGTGAGGGTGTGTTTGCCTTTCTTTCTTTTGTGTGCGCGCGGTTCTAGCAATGTGTGCGTGTGGGTCATTCCCTTGCGGTTTCGCCATCTTATCCTTGCATGGTTTTGTCGCTGAATGCATGCCATTGCACCAATTTCGCCCCCAGCCGCCGCCACCGCCACAGCACCAGGCGCCATCCCAAGCCCTCTTCCTGCTGCTAGGTGAACACCTGTCATCAACACATGCGCTGGTGGTTCCGTGTTTTGTTTCACTCTGTCTGATATTGCTCGCACGCGAACGTGTGCACACGTTTGCTCTGTCGTACTCACACATGCGTGCACACACGCACGCACACACACACACACACACACACATGCACACACACGTACATGCACATGCACACATGTCAGCGCGCCATGTGCTGGGCGGACTCAATGCACTGGCCAGAAGCAATGGCGATGTATTTCTGGTGCGACCACAGCATGGCATACACCACACGACACGTTGCATATGCCCGCGCGTTGCTGCACATGCCCGTTCTGCTCGTTGAATCAATGAAGCACAACTGATATACTGTCTTTTGCACCCAATCCTGTGTGTTCTGACCACCACCGCCACCATCACAACAGGCTGTTACGGCGGAGGTTGATGCCTGGGCCGCCCTCGTGCACACGCTCGCTCACGTACTCAGGTGCGCTGTTGCATGAACATGTGCATGTATGTATGTATGTATGTATGTATGTATGTATGTATGTATGTATGTATGTATGTATGTATGTATGTATGTATGTATGTATGTATGTATGTATGTATGTATGTATGTATGTATGTATGCATGTGTGCATGTATGTGTGTGAGTGAGTCAGTGAGGAGAGAGGAAGCAACGGTGATTCGTCATTCATATGCACTTGACACCTGACACACACACACACACACACACACACACACACATTTCCACACACACACACTCACACATACACACATACACACATACACACACACACAGGGAGAGCCAATCAACAACGCACCACGACGATGTGGTGGTTGAGGCGCTTGATTGCATTGCGCAGTTGTGTTTCTTGTCGCCGTCCAACCAGGACCGCATGGTTGGACTCGGCGCCACCGCCATGCTGCCCCTCATCTGCAGCCTCCCCATCCGCTTCTTCACCGCGCACAACCACGCAACGTCAGCGCTCAGTTCTGCACGTGTGCACATGTGTGTGTGCATGTGTGCATGTGTGCATGTATCTGCGGTCTTGTGTTTGTGATGTGTTGAGCCTCTGTGACCATGTGCCACAACCTCACAAATCCATGCATGTCTTGTTCTTCTCCCCCGTCCCCCAACACACACGCACGCACACTCTGCCGCGACGACCATGACCATGATCAGCAATGCCATGTTCCGAGCGCTGGTTGCGGTGTGCGTGGACAACGAGGCGGCGACGCGTGCGCTAACGTTTGAGATGGCGCCAGACCTCTTGGTCGAGCACTTCATGCAACACGGCGACCACAGCGACAATGACGTTGGCGGTACGTGCGTGAACGTGTGGCTGGTGCATAAGGCGTTTGCTTGTTGGACCTTGCTTGACCTACTTCCTTGCCTCACCCTTTTATGTTGCTTGCCACACTTGTCTCGTTAGACGCTCGGTATCGTCTCACGTCGGAGCAGCGCGACCGCGCACTCGCCCACTTCTCGCAGTGGACGACGTAGCATGTGCTCTGTGTGATGCTTATTCTCCGCATGCACGCACACACGCACACACACACGCACCCAACACACACGCCAACCCCAACACGCAAAGATGCCTCGGAAACATGATTAAAGATATTCGCAATATTTCTGCGTTGGGGGAAAACGGAAAGGACGAGGAGTGAAAGGCGTTGCTGTGTTGTTTGGCGTGTTGCTTCGCTGTGCCTGCCATTTGCGTGCGATTGGGGCGTTGGGTTGTGGTCTGCGGCGGTGTCTGCCACCAAGCAAGCAAGCAAGCAAGGTCTCTCGTCGTGTTCCCCACCTCCTCTTCCACTTCCTCCCGCCACTCCTCACTCTTTCGTTCTCGCGGGGAGCAGACTGAGGAGCTGTAACCCAGACCGCGTGGCAGCACTGAGTGAGTTGCCCTTCTGTTCTCTCGCACGCGCGTTGTTTGTGTGATTGAGTGTGTTGCTTCCACCTTGTTGCTGTTGCACCACCCAAGACAACGACAAATGCGTTTGTATGTGTGTGTGTGTGTGTACGACTTGTGTGTGTGTGTGTGTGTGTGCGTGAACGACTTGTGTGTGTGTGTGTGTGTGTGTGTGTGTGTGCACGACTTGTGCGTGTGTGTGTGCGTAAGTTTGTGTTCAGGACGTGTGGGCATTGCCCTCTGTCTGCTCGCTTGCGTTGTTTGCTGCCCTGCACTGTCTTCACGTATGTACACACGCACACGTATTCGCATGTCTTCTCCTTAGTCCATGAGTCCTTCGCAGCTCAAACCCGTGTTCACGTCCACCCCGTGTCTCCTTTGCACCCGCGTCTACACCTCAACACAACTGCAAGGCAGTCGTTTGTTTGTTGTGCACGCGAACCCGCTGCTCAACCACGGCACACACACACACACACACACACACACACACACACACACACACACACACACACCGTTGCACCAGCGCAATGAGTGAAGGGACGGTCAGCGCCTTGCTGGAGGCGTCCGCGTGGCAGTCCCAGCTCTCCACCACAGGCGCGAGCCAGACAACCGCGCACCCTGCACATCACGCGAGACCACAGGATGCCTCCCTCAACAGCTTTGTTGCCACGGAGCGGCGCTTGCTCTCACAACCTCCCCAAGACAGCCCGCGCACGCCACACACACAGACAGGTGGTGGTGGTGGTGGAGGTGGTGGTGATGTTAGTGGTGAGGATGGTAACCACCGCCAGCACCTGCCCAAACACCGTCCACACCTCTACCACCATGACGGCCACAGCGCACTCTTTCGCGACGTTGTGATGGGCAACCACGACAGGGAACAACAACCGCCACCTGAAACAACTACACACCGGCACGGCGTGCACGATGTCCCTCACGTTGGTGGCACTGCACCTCGCATCAACAGCAACAGCACCAGCAACAGCAACAGCAACGCCGTTGGTGACGGAGCACTATCAAGCACACGCATGGACAGGCGCCACGACGACCACCACGACCACCACCACGGTCAAAGCCGGAATGGCATCAACGCGAACGACACACACGGCACAACCACGCTATCGTTGGCGGAGTGGCACATGTCCCAGGTGAGCGACATTGCGGCAGAGTCCCCGCCACCGTTGCCGTCGTTCAGCACGCCGAGCAGCAGCCTGGCGACGAGCCAACAGGCCACGCCACCACCAACATCGGCACACATGACAGCAGCAGGTGAAGGTCGTCACCACGCAATCACGCACAGCGCGAGTGGGCTGAGAGAGGGGCGCACATATGCCAGCCATGACGGCGAGCACCAGCAACAGCACCAACATGCACACGCGCCTGCACCAGAACCACCGCTGCCATCTGTGGGCGGGTCTTCCGCAGCAAACGCAGCACGTGCGATGATGCCAGCAGGGGCGACCACAGGTGGGTCTCGGTTGCCGCGCCCCGCATCCACCGACAACGTCACGTCAATGCAGCCGCTCTCGGGCACCAGTGGAGGAGAGGTGGGTGCCGGGACGGGCAGTGCGTGGCTGCCAACGCATCGACCACACGCGATGGCGAGAGATGGCGATGGTCGTGGACGTGATGACAGGCAGGCTGGAGTGGCAGCGTCACAACGCGAACAACGCGGGCGTGGCTGGCACGAGCAAACACACCAGCGTCTGCAGTCACAACAGGGACCGGGTCAGCCACCCCACGACCACATGCGCGACCGAGGACAGCACCACGGCGACGGGGATGACGAGGAGCAAGGTGCCGGTCACCAACAACAACAACAACAACAACAACAACAACAACAACAACAACAACAACAACAACAACAACAACAACAACAACAACAACAACAACAGCGTGCCGACATGGCGATGATGATGCTGCTTGGACGTGACGAGCTGTCCATGATCCCGCGATCGGCGCCATCGTCGTCCTCTGTGTGTGAGAGCGCGGTGTCGACCGATGCAGAGAGTGTTGGCTTCACCACCCGGAATCGTGGCGGTGACAATGGCGGTGACAATGGCGGTGATGGTGCTCGTGATGATGCGAAGCAGAACCACCCCACCACAGCCACCACAGGCAACCACAATGAAAACACCCACACCCACACCAACACTGACACCAACACTCACACAAGCAGTAGCGGTAGAGCACATGGCAATGACGCCAGCACAGCTGCGAGTGCGAGCAGGGTGCTGCGGCTGTTGAAGACATCATCGGGTGTTGAAGCACCAGCGGCAACAGACTCCCTGCCCGTGCTCGGGGTCAACGGACACACGCGCCCAAACAGCCGCGATGGTGACGAAGATGATGATGGCGGTGATGGTGATGGCTTTGACGATGGCACTGGTGTCGATGCGCGCGACCGCCGCCGCACGTGGAGCCGTCATCCAACGGCGCAGAAACACCGATCCGAGGAACCAAAACCCGCGCAGGGGTGCGTTGTGATGGTGGTCGTGGTGGTATTCGTCCATTGTACTCTGGGTCGTTCTTGTCAGTCGCACATCTGATGCATGCATGCATGCATGCATGTGGCATGTGCTTGGCAGTCCACGCACGTGCCTGCCTCTTGTTGCTGTTGTTGTTGTTGTTGTTGTTGTTGTTGTCGTTGTTGTTGTGGTTGTTGTTGTTGTTGTTGTCGTTGTTGTTGTTGTTGTTGTTATTGTTTTTGTTGTTGTTGTTGTTGTTGTTGTTGTTGTTGTTGTCGTCGTTGTTGTTGTTGTTGTTGTTGTTGTTGTTGTTATTGTTTTTGTTGTTGTTGCTGTTGTTGTTTTTGTTGTTGTTGCTGTTGTTGTTGTTGTTGTTGTTGTTGTTGTGGTGGTGGTTGTTGTTGTTGTTGTTGTTGTTGTTGTTGTTGTTGTTGTTGTTGTTGTTGTTGTTGTTGTTGTTCGGCCATTATTAGCACTTCCTCTGCTTCCCAAGCACCCCTTCACCGCTCACCTTCATTTACCACCACCACCATCATCGCCACCACCATCATCACCATCATCGCCCTCCAGGTGGGCGTCGCGCCGCGCTGCGAGTGATCCGCAGATGCTGGAGCGCTCCCCGAAGAAGAAATTGAAGCGCAAGAAGACCGGATGGGACCGCGTCAAGAGTTTGCGCAGTCTCAGCTCCTGTCTCGGTGTCCTCATCTTCAAGGACAACCCCGTGATCAGGTGATGCGGGCGGGGGAGGCGCACTGTGATGTGTACATACGTGTGTGTGTGTGTGTGTGTGTGTGTGTGTGTGTGTGTGTGTGTGTGTGCGTGCGTGTGTTGTGTGTGTTGTGTGTGTGTGTGTTTGTGATGTGCTCGTCGCCTCTTGCGCGTGCGTGCATGCAAGCATCAGCTGCGCGAAAATTCCACTCCATGCGTTGATCTCACTTTTGCCTGCATGCACGGCATTCCCTTCAGTTTCGTGTCGCGCCAACTGCACAAGTACCTCCTCAACGTCGAAGACGAAATCGAGGTGCGCTTCCCGTGTTCGTTTGTCACGTGTGTGTATGTGTGTGTGTGTGTGCGTGTGTGTGTGTGTGTGCGTGTGCGTGTGCGTGTGTGTGCGATGATGATGATCATGCATGCCCTTCCATCGACCTTCTCCCTGTTCCTCTCGTATTGCCCGGGTTAACCTCTCACCTTTCAAACCCTGCACCACCACCACCACCACCACCACCACCACCACCACCACGACAATCATGATGATCGCGATCGCGCCTGTCCAGGAGGCGACGGGTACGACAAAACTTGGCGCAGTGCTGTTTGCAGACGCATCAGGATTCACTGCAATGACACAGCGCCTCGCAAAGAAGGTGTGTTCGTGTGTGTGTGCGTGTGTGTGTGTGTGTGTTAGTGTGTGTGTGTGCGCGTGTGTGTGTTAGTGTGTGTGTGTGTGCGTGTGTGTATGTGCGTCTGTGTGTGTGTGTGTGTGTGTGCAACGCGTTATTTATTTTGCGTGCCAGCGTCGTGTTCTCACTGCCACTGCCATCATGGTTACCCGCCAGCCGAACGGGGCCGAGGAGCTGAGCCGCATCATCAACAACTTCTTCTCGCGTCTCCTCAAGGTCGTCGATGCGTTCGGCGGCGACGTCGTCAAGGTGCGTGCGTGTGCATAAGTGTGTGCGTGCATGTTTCTGTCTTGCGGTTGCAATGATGTGTATGGCTGCTCAAAACAGCTTTATTTTGTTGCGCTGTTCTTTGTCGTGTCTTCCTCACCACCACCATCACCACCACCATGATATCTGCCCCCCTCCCCTCTGTTGTGCACGTGTGTGCAGTTCTCTGGCGATGCGCTGTCGATCGTGTGGTTCGTGGACGAGGAGGAGAGTGCCCGCACAGAGGGTTACGTCGCCCCCTCGCTCGCCGTCGCAACAATGCGCGCATGCGCCTGCGCACACGAACTCCATCAGGTCCTCGCCTCTTGTGTGTGTGTGTGTGTGTGTGTGTGTGTGTGTGTGTGTGTGTGTGTGTGTGTGTGTGTGTGTGTGTGTGTGTGTGTGCGTCGGGTGTTCACGAATCGAGGCATCTGCGTCTTCACCCTTCCCCACATCCCTTCTCACACTTCCAAATCATCACCACCACCATCACCACCTCCTCCTCCCCCCTTCGCCTCCCAAACGAGCAGAAGCTCGACCAGTACCTGGCGATCAAGGCGACGGCAACCGAGCCAGGTGTGCGGTTGCGGCTGCACATGGGCATCGGCGCGGGCCGGCTCACGTCCGTCCACGTCGGTGGCATCTTCAAGGTAGGCTCGCTCGTGATGGTCCGTGCCGATGGGTGATGGATTACAGTGGTCGTGTTGGTGGTGGTGGTGGTGTTGTTGGTGGTGGTGGTGGTGGGTGATTGGGAGAGCGAAGGGACATGTCATGCTTACATGAAACGTCCTTTCATGTTGCAATGGTGCGTTCACCTCCACTGACCGACCGTACACCTCATCCCATCTCATCGTCCCACCACCACCACCACCACCACCACCACCTCCTCCTCCCACCTACCCTCCCGACCCTCGTCAGCGCTGGGAGTACATCTTGGCTGGTCCGCCCATGACTCAGATTGCCATTGCGGAACCGCTCGCAAAACCGGGCGAGACAGTCATCTCTCCAGAGGCCGCAGAAATTGCCGGAAAAATCATCCAGGTACGTGTTAGCGCGTTGTGTCGTTGTTTTGGTTGTTTTGTGGTTGCGTTTGTGAGTGATGCTTGATGTAATTGGTGGTGGTGCACTTTTCTGTTATCTGCCTGTTGTCGAACACCCCCCCCCACACACACACACGCGCACGCGCGCACATTCACAAATCACACAATCACTTCCCCCCCCATCGCGACCTCAGGGCAAGACGACGATTGGCGCCCTCGCTGACCGCGGGGAGCGTGAGCCGCCAAAGGACCCTGCCCACCGCGCATTTATCCGCATCGACGCCGTGCGCCACATTGACATTCCAAAGGACTACTCCTATCGCCTCCCCGTCAACGAGCAAGTCAATAGACTCATGCGCAGGTCAGCACAGCATGGTGCATGGGTGCGATGGAGTGTTTGACACGTGTTCATGTTATGTGTGTGTCTTGTGTGCGTGCGTATGTGTGTGCGTATCTTGTGTGTCTGTGCGTGCATCTGTGTGCATCTGTGTGCGTGTGCGTGAGTGTACATCTGTGTGTGTGCGTGTGCGTGAGTGTACATAGTATGTGCTTGTTTTCTCCCCTTCTCCAAACGGCTTATATCTCAACCTCCCGCCCCCACCACCTCCTCCCTCTCCTCGGCCTTCAGGTACATCCCGAAAGCGGTGCTGCAGTGTCTGGACGAGAACCAGCCGCCGCAGTCTGAGATGCGCAATGTGTCTGTCATCTTCGTCAACATCCACGGGCTGAAGCTCGAGGTGCCCGCTCCGTCCGGCGACGCCACTGCGCCGAGCCACGACCACCTCGTCAGCAAGGTCGCACAACATGCCGCGGTGATGGGGAAGCGAAGACCGGGGTTGGGCAACAGTACGAGTGGGGGGAGGGAGAGGGGCCACTTGCTTGCTTGCGCTTGTTTGTGTGTGTGTGTGTGTGTGTGTGTGTGTGTGTGTGTGTGTGTGTGTGTGTGTGTGTGTGTGTGTGTGTGTGTGTGTGTGTGTGT
>NW_004754902.1:723963-730010 GCF_000188695.1 Salpingoeca rosetta | reverse complement strand
TTGTGTGTGTGTGTGTGTGTGTGTGTGTGTGTGTGTGTGTGTGTGTGTGTGTGTGTGTGTGTGTGTGTGTGTGTGCGTGTGTGTCTGTGTGTCTGTGTGTCTGTGTGTCTGTGTGTGTCATTCTGGCTTCGGTTGACACCTCAACATACCATCCACGAGGGACCACAACTTGCTTCTCACATGTCCCCTTACCCTCCTCCCTTTTGCATTTTAACAGGTGATCAAGAATTCTCAGACGCTGATGCTTGAGATCCAGCGAAATGTGTACACGTGGGAAGGAAGCATCAACAAGCTCATGGTCGACGACAAGGTCTGTCGCTGGTGCTGATCATGATGACGATCATGATGATGATGCTGTGCATGGACAAATATGCTTCCATGCACATCGAGCTTTCACTGACTCTGCACGCACACACACTCTCATGCACACACTCATGCACACACACGCACACACATGTACACACTCACACACTCACACACTCACTCGCTCACGCCTGACACACACTACACACCTTGTCCAAACCCCCCTGCCTCTCCATTCTCCATTCTCCCTTGTCCCTGCTTTCACAGGGCCTGCTGGTGCTGTGTGCAATGGGATTGCCGCCCATGCCGCACTTTGACGATCCCGTGCGCGCGGTGGAGGCCGCCGTCGACCTCCGAGACAACATTGCACTGCTGTCGGAGAAGGTTGGCGTGCCCATCCACGCTACCATCGGCGTTAGCACTGGCAGGGCGTTTTGCGGCGTCGTCGGCTCAAAGCTCAGGCGCGAATACACGGTGCGACTCTGACGGGGCACACAGTCGTGATGGTGGTGGTGATGGTGATAGTGGTGATGGTACCCGTGGTTGGCGTTCTCGTGCTGTGGTTGTGGTTATTATTTGAATGCTTTCTTGTAATGATGAGCGGTGACGGCTTTGCTTGGTTCACGAACATCAATGCGCAATACCCATGTCACCACGTAACATGCTCACCTCTCCTGTATTACTACGTCTGCTGCTGCTGCCTCTGCTTGACAGTTGATGGGTGATGTGGTGAACTTGGCTGCCCGCCTCATGTGCACCACCCAAGGTCAGATGATCGCGAGCATTCCACGCCGCAACCCCTGCTTGGATCACACATACACACGGAGAGAGGGAGAGAGACAGAGACAGAGACAGAGAGACAGAGAGAGACAGAGTACTTCAACACACACACACACAGAGTACTCCAACACTCGCGATTCACCACTTGTCTCTCTCACACACACGCGCACGCGCATCCGCTTGCATGAGACCTCATCTGTCGTGTCTCTCCCCGTTGCCCCTTTCGCTGCTGTCGCTGGTGCAGAGTCTGCTGTTGTGGTTGATCCCGTGACGCATCGGCGGTGCGAAGAGATTTTGCCCGATCGCTTCGACTTCAAACCGATTGAGGAGTTGAGACTCAAGGGCATGGAGCAGCCCATCACGGCGTACTTTGCAGACCGCTCGCACAAGGCGTCGGCACGCACGGAGGTACAACACACGCTGGTGGTGGGGGGGGTGCGGAAGACCACACGCTTGCTGAGGCGCACACCACATAGGATACATTTTCATTCACTCGCTCGCTCACTTTCACCTCTACACAACGAAACCCGCACCGCCATGCCACCTTCCCCTTTCCACCTCCACCATCAGGCCGTCGTGAGCGACATCAGCGGGCGTGAGAACGAACGGGAGCGGCTGGGAGACATGGTGCACCGTCTGATTGAGCTCAAGGGCGGAACACTCGTGCTCACAGGGACGCGCGGGTCGGGCAAGTCGCAACTGGTCAAGGCGTTGCAGTCGCAGGGGAAGGAGCGCAAAGTGTCGGTGCTGCACGTGACAAAGGGGCAGCGCAGTGCCGGGAACATCTTCAAACGGCCCGCACCCGATGACGTGTTTGACGTCACGAAGGTCAGGCGATGGGTGCCATGCCGTGAATGTTTACTCGTGTGTGTGTGTGTGTGTGTGTGCGTGTGCGTGTGCGTGTGTGTTGTGTGTGTGTGTGTGTTGTGCGTGCGTGCATGTGTATGTGCGTTAGCTTGCTGCATCAACTCCTTTCCTCCTCCTCCTCCTCACCACCTTGCTATACCCTCCCTCGCCTTGTTCTGCTAGGATCTGCCTGTTGTTGTGTTTGGAGCGTGGCATCCTGTGTTCACGACGCTGCTTGAGATGGCCGGAGACACTGTCATTCAGCGCATCGAGTGGGCAGCCGCGACCGTCAAGAAGAAGAGGTGAAGAACGGATTGGAGACGCAAGGGGAGAGATGGGTTGAAGAAGCAGTGTCGTGCGTTGGTAGGCACGTGCTTGTGCGTTGTGTTGTTTTCGCAATCACATTCAGACACATGCCCGTACGCACACACAGGCGCACACAGACCGCACACACGCACGCACACCCACGCACATGCCACTCGATTGCTAACACACCCCCCCCCCTCCTCGCATCTCCGTTGTTTGCCAGGTTGGGCCAGTATCTTGTGCTGTTGCGTCACGTGCTGCCGAAGGAGTACGCACAGCCGCTGTTGGTGCGACACGCAGATACAGAAGCCACGCAGCAGCAGCAGCTCACGTTCAAGGAGTCCATTGACGCAATTCTGGAGGTGCTGTTGCTGCAACTGTTTGTGTACACGCATGCCGTGCATATACACTCTGGTGTGCTTACCTGCTTGCTGTCAGTGTTCGTTTGTGTTCATTGTGTGTGTGTGTGTGTGTGTGTTCGCTCTTTGTGTGTGTGTGTGTGTGTGTGTGTGTGTCCTCCTGTGCATAGTTTAACCTCACCACTCCCTTGTATTGCCATTCCCGTCTCCACAGATGATGTACTTGTGCTTTGTTCGGTTCGCCAAGACCACGCCCACCATGATCATCCTCCACTTGCAGGTGAGACCGCCAACAGTTGCTCTCCCCCAACACCAGCAGAATACACACACACATGGCTTCGCTGCACCTCGTGCTACTCGCTCAATGCATATCCTCATGTTAACCACACTGCCTGCGTGTGTTGCCACTGTTCTCACCTCTGCTGCATCTCATCCTGCTGTGCAGACGGGCACGGCGCTGAAGGTCCACGTTGATCCAGAGTCGTGGCAGCTCGCAATGAAACTCAGGTGTGCACACACTGTTATGACCGTCACTGCCGGTGCTCTTCGTGTCACATCTCACCTCTGTGTGATATGCACGTGTGTGGGGCGTGTTCAAAAACCGCTGTGTTTTTGTTGTGAATGCGTCGTTGCATCGCGTCATCCTCGCGCCCCTGCACCTGCTAACGCGTGACCCCTCGCCTCCGCCATCACACCACACGCGCGCGCGCACACACACACACACACACACACACACACACACACACACACACACACACACACACACACACACACACACACACACACACACCAAAAAATTAACCAGCGAGCACTGTCTGCGACGGCGGCACGAATCGCCGCACGGTCCGCCGCTGGTGCTGTGCATCGTCACGCGTCCGCTCACCAAGATAGAGGATCCCATGATCAAGAGCATCTGGAGGTACGGTGGACGTGACATGGGGAGAGGAAGGGAATGGGAAACAAGCACTCACCCGCACTGTTGGAAGTGCTGTGGTGGTGGTGGCTGCTGCGGCGTCAAACGCCCTGGACTGCCCCATGGCACACATATGCCCGTGCCACATGTCCTCGTTCATACACACACACGCACACGCGCGAACACAAACTCACACGCATGTACACACACTTACACACATACACTCACTCACACACACACACACACTCACTCACGCACTCACTCACTCACTCACTCACTTACTCGCACACACGCCAACACTTGCGTTGCGCAGGAATGCGTCACTCGATGACACGTTTATGGAGTTGAAACCGCTGTCTGAGATGGCGCGATTGCGGTACGCGGCGCAGGTGCTGTCACAGCTGTCCAACAAGACGGTGTCGCAGGCCGCCCTGCCGCCCGAGCTTGTCATCTTCCTGGACGAGCGGGCAGCAGGCATCCCCAAACACATCTCGGAGACGCTGCGCGAGTGCATGAAGAGCGATGCGCTGGTGACTGGTCCTGCCATTCGCATCACAGACAACGGACGCATCGAGGTGCTGCTGCATCGCCTTGGGGGGGGGGAGCATGTGTGTCTGTGTCTGTGACTGTGTGCCTGTGACTGTGCGCCTGTGTGTGTGTGTGCATGTGTCTGTGACTGTGTGTGTGTGTGTGTGTGTGTGCCTGTGATGCATGAAGGCTACTGAACATCCACCACGCCTGTATGTCATTATCTCACGCATGTGAGTTGCTTTCCTAACTCCCGTGTCTTCCTCCTCCCCTGCATTCGTTTTCATCCGCTGCTGTTGTCATCAGTGCGATGACCTCCACGATGTGCGTGTGCCGGACAAGATCGTCGCCATTGTCAATCAGGAGTTTGTGCAGCTCTCACCCTCGCACCAGGCCTTGCTCAAGGTAATGTGGGATTGTGTGTGTGTGTGTGTGCGCGCGCGCGCACGCGTCGCTAGCCCTTGTCTGAATCTGCTTCATCCTGATTAAGACGTGAATGCGTGTGTGCGTTGTTTAGGCCGTGTGTGTCCACCGGAGTTTCACGGAGGCGATGGCGCGGACGATGGTTGAGCTGAGCAGACGCCGGGACCTCAGCTTCGAGTACAAGGGCAACCTCCACGACGTACGCCTGCAGTGTTTGCACTTGCTTGCACCTCTGTGTGCGTGTGTGTGTGTGACCGCATGTCGATGTGTGCTTTTATATTTGTGTCTAGGTTCTGTGCATCTGCTTCCGTCACTGCACCAGTGTCATGGCATTGCCAACGCCCAGGCGTTTGTGTTTGTTTTTGCGTTTGTGACAACGATGCTCGTTCGTCTCAGTACCCCACCACAATCACTCACACACGCAACACTGCCTTCAACCCCTCCTTCCCGCCCCCACTCGCCGCAATTTGCCTTTGTATCTTGCGTGCCGCACTGTTGCAACAGGACCTGAACGAGCTCGTGAAACTGCACGTGTTGAAGCGGGTGCCTGCAAATGTGTACACGACGTCTTACTTCCCGCCAGATCTCTTTTCACAGAACCTGCACTGCTTTGCGTTCTCGAGCAAAGTGATGCAGCAGGAGGTCTCGCGCCTGATGATGGAGCACATGCACGGCCACCTCAGGAACGAGGTGTCACAACGCATCTCAACCGTCGTCGGCGCCGTTGTCAAGATCCAGGCCCTCTTCCGTCGCATTGTGCGCCGGCGCAAGACGCGTGAGTGCGGCAAGCGCGCGTTTCACGCTGCACTCGTCATCCAAAAGGCGTTTCGCGATTATCTCATGCGCGTACGGGAGCGGCGACGACGCGAATCAACAACGCTGCAGCCGCCAAGGTCGTCATACAATGCGCATGTGTGTGTGTGTGTGTGTGTGTGCGTGCGTGCGTGTGTGTGTGTGCGCATGTGTGTGTGTGTGTGTTTACGTTGCATCGTACACTGACACCATCTCTCCCCCCTCCTCTCCCTCGTTCCACTTGATCTGCACCCTCCCTCCGACTTCAGGTCCGAGCCCGCGTCACGGCGCGCGTCGTACGGAATCCTGCGCAGTTCGAGCGAGGACGAGCCGCCGTCCCCTGAACGCACATTCGACGAAGCACCCGCACACGACTTTGTCACCTTCATCCCAACCGAGGTGTGTGGGCATATGCTTGCGTGTGTGTGTCTGTCTGTCTGTCTGTCTGTCTGTCTGTCTGTCTGTCTGTCTGTCTGTCTGTCTGTCTCTGTCCATTGTGTGTGCGTCTCTCTCTCTCTCTCTCTCTCTCTCTCTCTCTCTCTCTCTCTCTCTCTCTCTCTCTCTCTCTCTGTGATCGTTTTGTGTGTTGATTGTATGCCTCTGCTTATCTTTGCTCTCATGCTGTTCGTCGACGCTTGCGTTACCTCTCGGTTCTCCCCACCTCTCGCCCTTCTCACGACGTCCCCCCTCCCACACACACACACACACACACACACACACACACACACACACACACACACACACACACACACACACACACACACACACACACACACACACACACACACACACACACT
>NW_004754902.1:718103-723863 GCF_000188695.1 Salpingoeca rosetta | reverse complement strand
TTTGAATGACTCTCAGGCGGCCGTTACATCGCTCTTGTCCCCTACATTACTCATGCAACTTCACCACCTCCTTAGTCATCACCACCAGCGCGCGCCCCATGATCTAGATGCATACTTCACAACTCCTATGTCTTTCTTTCATTTTCTGTCTCTCTCGCACCCTGTCCTTCATGTTTTGGTTCGAGTGTTTTCTTCCCTTTGGTTTGTTCGCGTGGTATTGCTGCCGTGTAGTGTTGTTGTGTTGTTGTTGTGTTGTTGTTGTTGTTGTTGTTGTTGTTGTTGTTGTTGCTGTTGCTGTTGTTGTTGTTGTTGTTGTTGTTGTTGGTGTTGTTGTTGGTGTTGTTGCTGTTGTTGTGAACACTGGTGTTTGCAGCCGTCGTTTCGTCGTGGACGCGGCACGTGCAAATGTTGCTTTCGCTGCTTTCCTCTCTTTGGTTTGCGGTTTCTGTGGGTCGGGTGTTCTGCGTTCATATCTGCCTGACTGCCATACTGTAGATCATTTGTTGCTCTTGCTTCCTTTTTGTTTAACCAACAATGCCTTCCGTCTTTCTTGCGCTCACAGCGTGTGCACATTTTCGTCATTCATGCATGTTGTGTGTGTGTGTTTCGTTCATTCACGTTTGAGATGCACTGCTTGCTCGCACGTTTGTTGCTGCTGTTGTGACTCTGGGTCTGTGTTTTGCTGTTGTTAGTTTGTATTGCCTGTTTTGTTTGTTCATGTTCAGAAACCTTGGAGAACCACGCAGTGGGCATCTCATGGAAACAGCTTGTGTATGTGCATGTGCGTGTAGAACACAGAAACAAGTTGTAGTGAAAGCCGATTTGAAAGCTGCAAAAGTTGCGGTGATGACGGAAAGGGCATGCACGGCACGAAGAAATGGGAGAAAGCTGCAAGAGTTGTGGTGAGATGACGGAAAGCGCATGCACGGAACGAAGAAATGGGTACAAAGGAGTGCAGGTGGAGTGATAAATGTACACGCAGGGTGAAGATCATGATTGCGCAAATTCATAGCTAGTGAGCGAGAAACCAAGAGACAGGTACAACATCGTACTGGCAAAATGCATACGGACAAGACTGAAAAGTTCAGCCTGCAGAACACGTGGTCAACCACACACACACACACACACACACACACACACACACACACACACACACACACACACACACACACACAAACCAACACGCACACACACACACACAAAATGCGTGTGTGCGCGTGCGTGGCTGTGTTGTCTAAAAGGCGAATTCGCCCTCGTGGTCATCATCAATTGCTTCCATTTCGCTCAACTGCGCCAGAACGCCGGCAATCTGCGAGCGATTGGAGAGATTCATCAGCAGCTGTGGCGAAGGGAGTGCCGTGTCGCTGCTGCCAATGGTGTTACTCGACGCCGCCAGCGACCAAAGCTCGTCCGCAGGTGTGGTGGTGATGGTTGGCGTCGGCGGCTCGGGGGAGGACGGGTTGGCGGCTGTGGAAATCGTGGCGATGGAGACACGTGACGAGCGGCGTGACTCTGGTCTGAACTGCTGCAGATTCAGGATGACAGACTGGCGACGGCGGGCAGCGAGGGCGCGCGTCTCGCGCTTGAACCACTCGAGGCGCAGCACTGGTGATGAGGGATAGTGGTGGTGGTGGTGATGAGGGATAGTGATGGTGGTGGTGATGAGGGATAGTGATGGTGGTGGTGATGAGGGATAGTGATGGTGGTGGTGATGAGGGATAGTGATGGTGGTGGTGATGAGGGATAGTGATGGTGGTGGTGATGAGGGATAGTGATGGTGGTGGTGATGTGACACAGGAAAGGCGTGGGGTGCATTGAAGTCCACACGCAACAACAAGTGCACATTCGCGCACCGACACATGCATGCACAAGCACATCACATGCACCAACACACGCAACCTCGCATTCATGACATCTGGCACGACCAAGCAGAAGGGCGGCTCACGTCTGTTTGCGGATGTGCGCTTGTCAGGGTTGCGCTGCAACAGAAGTGTGATGAGCTCCTTGGCTTGCTCCGTCACGTCCACCCACTCCTCACTCGTCAAATCAGGCTCGCCGTAGTGCGCAGACGTAATTTCTAGTGGTGTTGTGTGTGTGTGTGTGTGCGTGTTTGGCACAGAAACGTCAATGGTTGAGAGGTTGGTTAAACACGCCTGCAGTGAGAGAGATGAACACATGCACACACACATGCACAAATAATGCACACACAACCCACACATGCACACACATACACACACAACCCACACACGCGCACACATTTACACACATGCACACACACACACATGCACACACACATGCACACACACATACACACACAACATGACACAAACGCCTGCATGGACAACTCACTGTCGTAGTTGAGCGGGATGTTGAAGGGCGGGAACCCGGTAAACATGACAAACATGACAACACCGAGCGACCACAGATCTGCCTCCACGTTGTAGCTGTCGTGATGATGTCATGTGTCAACAAATCATGGAGGAGTGGGGTGAGTGAGAGCAGCAGCAAGCAGAAGGCACAAATGAAGTGGGACATGTGTGCGTGTCGGGCACGCATGTCTCTGAGGGATAGGGGGGTCAAGAGGTTGCCGCTGTCAACTCTATCGCGCGCGCACACGCACACACACATGCGCGCAAACACACACACACGCATGGACACACACACACACACACGCATGAACACACACGCATGAACACACATGAACACACATGCACACACAAGTCCACGAAAGCACTCCACATGCGTACCCGTGTGATGAGCGGAGAGCAATCTCGGGTGCCATGTACGTTGGACTGCCGCACACATCAAACAGAGGACCTGTCACCTTGGTGGCCAGGCCAAAGTCAACCAGCTTCATGACCTGCCCACCGTCAGGGCGGCGGTGACACATGATGTTCTCGGGCTTGATGTCCCTGTGGGCAGCAAAGGGAATGGGTGACGTAACCGTTGTGCGTGCGTGTGTGTGTGTGTGTGTGTGTGTGTGTGTGTGTGTGTGTGTGTGTGTGTGGTTGTGCGTTCATGTCACTCACTGCCAAGGCATGCGCGAGCAAACAGTCAAAGACACGTGAAAACAGAAGTCAGACTGTGATCGGCCGCCCACCTGTGGATGATGCGACGTGCGTGCAGATACTGACGTGACACACACACAATTCACAAAAGCGACGATGGCAGGTGAGCGCATGAGAACAAGAGTGACACGCAACAGCAAGAGCATGTGAGAGCAACACACACACACACAAACACAAACATACGCAAACACACACAAACATACACAAACACACACAAACATACACAAACATACACACACACACAAACACACAAACAAACACAAACAAACACGCCGTGCCCCCCCCCCTCTCCCACTCCCTCCCTGTACCTGGAGAGCGCTGCACATGTCGTACATGACGGCGCGCGCGTCCGCTTCGGAGAAATGACCCGCTTTGACAATCATGTCAAAGAGATCGCCGCTGTTGACGAATTCGAGGATCAGGTACACGTGCGTGCGCGTCTCGTACGCGTCGTGCATGTGGATGATGTTGCCGTGGTTCACAATCTGCAGCACGCTCAGCTCACTCTTCATCAGGGCGCGTGTCTCTGGTCGGTACACGCGGTACTTTGGAATGATCTTCGCGGCGTGCACGGTGCGCGTTGAACGGCGACGACACTTGACCACATCGGCAAAGTTGCCATCGCCAAGCCTGTTCATCATCTCAAACTCGCCCAGCACCTCGTCCTCCTCGCACACCTTTCCGTCCAGAAACATGCAGTCGGGCAACGCCTCCCGCGCGCGCATTGCACGCGTGCGCATGACGAAATCAGGGTTGGGTGCGCGGTGGAAGCTGCGTCCGGTGTCGCGCTGCAATTTGCGCCGCGCCGAAAACCCACGCCAGTGGGACTGGATGACAACAGCGGCAAACTTGCGTGCATGCAACAGGTCCTCCATGCTCACGTTGAGTTCCGGCGTGAAGAAGCTCTCGCGCCGGCGCGACGACAGCGGCTGCGGTTTGAGCGTGTATGTCTGTAACGGCACCGTGTCCACACTCGCACTGCGCACCTGACCGCCACCAACAGGGTGGTGGCCTGCTGCTGGTATGTGCTGCGTGCTTGCTGCTCGCACCACCCCTGCTGTTGCTGTTGCCAGACCCGCGCTTGCCTGCTCGAGTGCGCCCGTCGCGCCACCTGTCTCCGCCACCGCCTCCGCGGAGAGCGGCCGGAACAGCTGTGGGGACGACGATGACGACACCGAACCAGCACTCGCCCGCGTCATTGCCGTTCGTGCACTCTCCGTACTCACCCGGCGACCGCCATCACTTCCCGACACTCGACGTTGCTGATGTTGCTGCTGTTGTTGGTGTTGTTGGGCCGTGCGCGTTGCTGCAGCACGATGATTCCTGTCAGTCGCCGTCCCATCGCCACCACCATCACCATGCTCACATATGGCCATCAGCCGCTCCCCTTGCTGTGCTCCACTCGCCTGCTGCTGCTGCTGCTCTTGCTGTTGCTGTTGTTTGCCTTTGCTGTGTCTGCGTTCTCGTTTCCGACTGCTGCGGCTGTTGCTACGCTTCTTCTTGCTTGCTCGTCTCGAAAACACGCCCGACCCGCACAGCGACAGCCGGAACGTGCCCTTGCTTGCAGGCAACGCCACCACCTCCACGGCCTCGGCTTGCTGTGGTGGTGTTGCGGTCGTGGCAGGTGCTGCTAATGCGGTCGCAAGCGGTGAGCGAGAGACACTGCGCTCAATCTGTGGCAGCCGCCGCTGTGGTGATGGCACATCCGTTCTTGTCGTTGTTGTTGTCGTTGTTGTCGTTGTTGTGTCCCCTGCTGCTGTCGCCGCTGCGCGTTGACGTGTGTGTTGCTGCGTTTCATCATTGTGGCCCTCTGTGCCACCAACCCCCGTATCCACAACACCATACTGCTGCTGCTGTGTGAGTGCTGTGTGTGTGGCTGCCGTTGCTGTGCTGCTGGTGCTGGTGCTGGCTGCCGTTGCTGTGCTGCCGTTGCTGGTGCTGGTGCTGGCTGCCGTTGCTGTTGCAGATGCAGTTGCCTGCGGTGTTCGCGGCAGCAGCAGTGGCGTCGACCAAGACGATGACAGCGACGGGTGGCGCTGCCGTTCCCCTGGCCATTGCGTGGCGGTGCCAACATCGCCATCACCACCACTGCTGCTGCTGTGGACACCGCCCGTGCTGTTGTTGTTGTTGTTGCTGATAGTGGTGTTGGTGGTGGTGTTGTTGGCGGTGGTGGTGGTGGTGGCTAGTGGCGGTACGAGCGTTCGTGACGACACGCTTCCTTTCCGCCCACCGCTCGTCCACGCTGCTGTTCCTTTTGGTGCTATTGTTGATGGTGCAATCAAATCGCGCCTGTCTTGCACACTGGTACTACTCGCCCCTGCTGTTGCTGCTGTTGCTGTTGTTGCTGCAATTGTTGTTGCTGTTCTCGCTGGGCGGAGGCGGCGCACACGCGTAACCGGACTGCCACTCTGCACCGCTGCCGACGGCACCTGAGGCAAACTCGTCATGAGCAACACAGGATAGCTGCTGCCGTTGTTGCCGTTGTTGTTGTCGTCGTCGTTGTTGTTGTTGTTGTTGTTGTTGTTGTTGTTGTTGTTGTTGTTGTTGCTGCTGTTGTTGTTGGTGTTGCTTGTGCGAGCATTCGCCCCAGTGGTCAAAGTTGTGAATGGAGGCCTGCTGCTGCTGGTGGTGGTGGTGGTGGAAACGTCCTGAACCTCCTGGACTGTGACCCATGAGCCTCGCTCGATCACCT
>NW_004754902.1:716045-717183 GCF_000188695.1 Salpingoeca rosetta | reverse complement strand
CCACTGCAGATAATTACCCAAAATCTTCAAAGAATTGATGCAAGTTTGAACTTGTGGTGTCGGGCAAGCGACGCGGGTCTTGTGGAACGACCCATTTGGCGCGGACTTCTGGACTTGTTGCCTCGTTGCTTGCTTGCTTGCTCGTTGTGATTGCTGTTGCAGTGTGTGAAGCTGTGGAGTGGTGCTGTGGAGTGGTGCAGTGTAAGCAAGCGGGTGTGCACTGGGACGCAAAGAACCAGCATCGTGGGACCTACAACAACAAGACATGAGGAAGGCAGCCATCGCAGGTGCGTCTGTGTCCGTGTGTGAGCTGATGTCACGTAGTCAGCTATCGCAAACAATCATGTGTGTGTGTGCGTTGCGTCTCCCTCACTTTGTGTGCTCCTCCTCTTTGGCTGCTCATGGGTGCTGGGGGCAAATGACAGGGTTGGCTGGGATCAGCGCGATTGTGCTGCTGACAGTGATGTCGTTTATGCGACACAGTGCACACATACCTCAACCAGATATGGCGATGGAAAGGCGGTTGCAGGAGGTGGACAAAGCCGGGGGAGACACCTCCAACACAGCTGAGCATGCTCAGGACGGCGTCACTGCATGCGAGACGCCAACGCTTTCTTCCTTCCTGGTGCCCAATGCGCAGGAGTATGCCAACTTCAAAGCGAAACCTGCAGCGCCAAAAAAGCAGCACATCCTCGTCACGGTGTGAAAACGTGTTTGTGGTTGTATGTTGTGTGGTTGTGTGTTGTGTGTGTGAAGGTGTGTGTATGTGTGGTTGTGTGTCGTTGTGGTTGTGGTTGTGGTTGTGTGTGTGTGTGTGCGTGCTGTGTAGGGACACTCAGTGTCAGTGATAATGGCCCAGTGCTGTTCTCGTGTGTATGTCGTTGACACGCGGCAATGTCCGCACCTATGTGTGTGTCACCCAGGGCGGTGCCGGGTACATTGGATCGCATGCCGTGCTGGCGTTGTTGGAGCGTGGGCACAAGGTCACCATCATTGACAA
Source organism: Salpingoeca rosetta (assembly GCF_000188695.1). Taxonomy (NCBI): domain Eukaryota; class Choanoflagellata; order Craspedida; family Salpingoecidae; genus Salpingoeca; species Salpingoeca rosetta. The sequence goes on along the minus strand of NW_004754902.1, from coordinate 716,183 downwards.
CCTGTCAAGAGGAAACAGGGGCGCGCTCACCGTTCTGGAAGGCATCGCACAACCTGGACAGCTCTTCACCTTCATCGTGGACCTTGCCCACGCCACCTTGGTGTGTGTGTGTGTGTGTGTTGGAGAATGTACACAGCT
>NW_004754902.1:692287-710011 GCF_000188695.1 Salpingoeca rosetta | reverse complement strand
TCATGAGAGCGACGACGATATCGATGATGATAATAAAGAGTGTGAGAGGAGAAATACGGTGGCATTGTTACAAGGGTATCGCAAGCGATAAACGAGGGTGTTCTTCAAGGACACACAATCACAACGACACCGTCAAGCCGCCATTGAAGAGCAGAGCCGACGAACCAGCGTGGCAACGGCGAGATCCAAGCGAAATCCTTCAATCTGGCTCTCCGCGTCTGCGTGCAGCCGACCCGCTGTTTGTTGTTGCTGTCAGTGTGCATGTGTGTGTGCGCGCGTTTGTGTGTGTGTGTGTGTGTGTGAGTGAGTGAGTGAGTGAGTGAGTGAGTGAGTGTGTGAGTGTGCGTGAGTGAGTGCGTGTGTGTGCGTGAGTGAGTGTGTGTGAGTGAGTGAGTGAGTGAGTGAGTGAGTGAGTGAGTGAGTGAGTGAGTGAGTGTGTGTGTGTTTGTGAGTGAGTGAGTGAGTGAGTGAGTGTGTGTGTGTGTGTGTTTGTGAGTGAGTGAGTGAGTGAGTGTGTGTGTGTGAGTGAGTGAGTGTGTGTTTGCGGTAACCGTGCGACTTGACTTTCAAAACAACAGTGGCAAACACAACCAACCAACAACAACAACAACCCTCCCTCCCTCCACACACACACACACACACCTTGACAGCGCTGAACATGCGACAGTAGACGTTGTAGACGCTGTTGATCTCTTGCCTCACGCGACCTGCATAGTCGTGGTGCCGTCCACTACCACCACCACCGCCTCGTCTTCCGCTCATTGTCGCTTTGTTGTGCCTTTTTGTGCTTGTTTGGAAACTGAATTCAGCCCTCACAACTGAATTCAGTTAACAGAGGACAACGCCAGCATCGACTATCGCAACACCGCACACCTTCCACATCCACGCACCACACATCCACACACAGCGTCGCCTGCGCTGCATGTCTGGGTTTCCGTGGTGGTACGGCCCTCGCTGGCCTGTGCGGTACTTTGTGCCTTCCTCACGCCATGCACAGGACCTCCCACAGCCGCCTGTGTGGCATGCGCGTCGCAGAGCCAGCCACACACGCCAACACCAAGCAACAGACGACGACAACGACGACGACCAACCTGTCGATGACAGTGGCGTCAGTGCTGGGAGCGACGTGGACGCTGAGGAATCCAACGGCTGCTTGCATCTCGTGTTCTTTGGGGACTTTATGCCCATGGGCAAGGCACCGCGCCACATCGACCCAGAGATTGTGGCGCTGATGAGCAGTGCAGACGCCGTGCTGGGGAACCTGGAGACCCCTGTCGTGAAACGGCGCAAGATCCTCCAGCACTTTACGGCATATGTCTTCCACTCGCTCACAAAGTCACACCTGCGCGCCTGGCTAGCGGCTCTACGCGTCCAGCCGTCGCGCTTGTTTCTGTCCCTGGCCAACAATCATGCCTTTGACTGGGGTGACGCCGGCCACAGGAGCACGCTGGAAATCCTGCGAGAGCTGGGGGCAACGCCAATTGGCAGCGGGGCCTCGCCGCAAATCGTTACCGTGGCACCGGGGGTTGGCGTCGTGGCGTGGACACACTGGCTCAACATCGCAGGCAACACCGAGGCCGTCACCACAGACGCGGATATCCAGCAGATGCAGCAGCAGCAACAGCAGCAGCAGCAGCAACAGCGCGACTGGCACCGGTTAAAGCAGGAGCGCGGGCTGCACACGCTCGTTGGCATGCCGCACTGGGACATTGAGTTCAACTTCTACCCGGCACCCGACACGCAGGCAACCGCACAGGCGTGCCTTCACGCAGGGATGGACATGCTGGTTGGTGCACACAGCCACACGGCGCAGCAGGTGCTGCTGTATGTGCCGGCCGACAACAACACACCGGCCAAAGACAATGAAGGCATAGAAGGCAGGCGCTCACACACGCGTAGTGCTCGTGCGCACAGGACCATGCACAGTGAGGCAGATCCTCTGCTGCACGAGCAACCACCAGGACGTGGAAATGGCAGCAGCAGTGGCCGTAATCGTGGTGGTGGTGACAGTGGTGGTGGTGTTGATGTTGACGGTGATGTTGACAGTGGCGGTGGTGGTGGCGGTGGTGGTGTTGGTGGGAGGTGGAGGGCGCTCACAGCAGCAGAGCTGAAAAAGGGGTGGGTCACGGACGGGGTGGGGGTGACAGCTTGCCATCAGGTGACGAGTAATGGTGTGCAGCAGCAAGGGAGAGCTGCAATGCCCAGCAGGAGCCAGCGACGACCTTTTAGGGACTTGTGGAAGAGGTGGAGGCGAAGGGATGCGCAGCAGCAAGCTGAAGAAGACTGCGATGAAGCCAGCAGCACTGTGAGCCAGCGTGACACGCAAGGCAACATACAGCATGGAACCGTCAGAGACTCACACCAGCATCAGCACGAACGTCCCAAACAACAACAACAACAACAACAACAACAACAACAACAACAACAACAACAACAACAACAACAACAACAACAACAACAACAACAACAACAACAACAACAACAACAACAACAACAACAACAACAACAACAACAACAACAACAAAACCACAAGCTGGTTGCGTACAGCCTCGGGGACTTCAATGGCTTTCCCTTACCGGCAGCAGTGCAGCAGCGCGACCACACCATCGGACAGCTTCTGAGCGTACGCGTCAACAAGGACACGGGCGAGCTTGTGTCGTTCTGCGTGCACTGGATCGAGTGGCTGCCCAGGCAACGCCACCTCGTCCTCGCACGCGACTTGCCGTCCGAGTTTCAAGCACCACGTGGCGATGCTGGTGGTGGCGATGCTGGTGGTGGCGATGCTGGTGGTGGTGGTGGTGGTCGAGGTGGTGTTGGTGGTTCCAACCGCGCTATTGGCAGCAGTGGCGATGACAACGACGGTAACGGTAGTGGTTGTGGTCGCGGTCGTGGTTCGGACAGTCCGAGATGACAGTCAAGGCGATAGAAAGAGGGATCACATGTGCACGATGCTGTTTTGGTGTCGTGCCAATGCCTATCTCACCTTGTGTGTGTGTGTGTGTGTGTGTGTGTGTGTGTGTGTGTGTGTGTGTGTGTGTGTGTGTGTGTGTGTGTGCCTCAGTCAGAATGCGACAGCTGATATGCCGCCTGACCCGGTGCTTTTTTTGGCACAGTGGCAGGAGAGCGTGTTGGTTTTCGACATTCTGGGTTTTTGATGACAACTTCTCCTGAAAGTAAATGACGTTTCGCTCCCCCCCCCCTGGGACTGTCACCGTCGCTCGCTTGCTTGCAGGCAAGCCTTGACGGTTGATCATGTGAACGAGTTTTTTTTTTAATCGCACACATGCAACGACACTGCCAAGCACCGAAATGACCCTCAAGCCATGCTCAACGCCAACCACTCAAGCAATAAATACCCATTCTTATATCATCCAAAGCCCAGCCGGCACAACGAGCGCCCCTATCCTCTGACCATCAACGGAACAACGAATCAACGGATAAACGACTCAAGCACTCAACTACCGCCGCGCCCCGACTGAAACCGCAGCACCTCCCCACCATCACCATCGCCATCACCATCACCATCACCATCACCACTATTGTCAGCACTCCGATCACTGCTACCATCGCCAAACATGAACGCCACCCCGCGTATCACGGTCCCTTCAATCACATTCACACCGTGCCGCCGCCGCCGCCGCCGCTGCTGCTGCTGCTGCTTCGTGCGCTCTCCATTCATTGTGTCAACGACACATCCCCCACCATGACCGCCACCACCACCGGTGTCACCGCCACATGCACGACACGCGCCTCTTCTGGCCACCGCAGCACCACAGCGTCGACACACACCGCCCAGGCGTGCGCAGCCGTCGAAGCTGCAATTGCCATCCTCACCTCCATCAGAATCATCGCCGGACACGTCTTCCCCTTCTCCGCCCTCCGTCGCAGCCGTCACACCACGCCATCGCAGATGTCTCTCTCGGCTCCCGCCTGTCTCTACATCACCATCATCACCATCACCATCACCACCATCATCACCATCATCGCCACCACCAACACCATCGTCATTATATTCATCACCACCGCCGCCATCGCCACCCCCGAATATGGCGCGTACAGACGAGTTGAGGGATGCTGTTGTGGAGGCTGTTGACAGGGTGCGCGAGACTGTGGACACGAGCGAGGTGAGCGAGTCCCAGGAGAGCAGGGAGGTTGAGCTGTGCCTTCGCTGGGGACTGCCTGCGGGCAACGGCAGCAAGCCCTCCTGCCCGCGCTTGACAGGCGTTGTTACTACTTGTTGCTGCTGCTGCTGCTGTGTTTGGTGGTGTTGTGGTGGCTGGTTGTGGTGCGCTGCAACGTGTGCACGGGGTGCGCTTCCGTCAGCCGGGCACCTGCTTGCAAGCACGTGGTGGCGATCGTCTGGCGTGTAGTGGCTGCGCTGCTGCTGGCGCCGCCTCTGCCGCTGCCGCTGCAAGTGCTGCAGCCGCTGGTGTTCGCGCCACTCGGCCGCACGCGTCGCCGTGGTGGCCAGCTCGCCGGCGCTGCTGCTGCTGCTGCGGAGCATCGCAATGGGTGAGGGCGGTGGGGTGGTGCCAAACACATCCCGGTCCTGATCGCGGCCATCGATATTGGCAATGTCAACACCACGATCAGCGCTATCACCACGTGCAGAAGTGCGTTGCCGCCCCTTTGTGCGGTGATGCCGGTGACTGCGGTGCCGGCGTTGTGGGTTCGACGCTGGTGGGGCTGCGGGTTGAAGTACCGCGTGGCGAGGGTGCGTTGATGGGGAGAGGGGTGCAGTCCAGTGCTTGCGCAGTGTGGTTGGCGACGCAGGCACACCGCCACGTAGTCGCTGCTGATGCTTCCGGTGGGGCGGGGATCCTCTCGCCTCGGTTCCTCGCGCGAGGCTCTTCTTCCCATGTCGCTCCAGCTCGTGTTTGCGAGACCGATGCTTGTGATGGTGCGGCTCATGATCCTGGTGCTGGGGCGGCGACCTGTACTCATACAAGGTGTCACTATTGGGCAAGGAACCGGTGGGCTGGTGCGCGTGCTTGGCCTTTTCGCGGTCATCACGCCTTTCCAGTTGCAGCTCCTGTTGGCGTCGGCTTTCGTGCCCTTTTGTTGGCGCTCTGCCGGTGTTGTGCGTGTTGCTGGCGTTGTGGCTGATGTTCTTGCTGCCACCGCTGCCGCTGCCGCTGTCGCTGTTGGTGTTGCTGGTTTCTGTGGTGTGTGAATGATCGTGATTGCAGCTGTGGTTGCGTTCGCGGTCGTGGCTGTGGTTGCGTTCGCGGTCGTGGCTGGTGTGCTGGAGCTCTGGGTGCTCCGACATGGCGGCGCGCGCGTCTCTGGCTCGCTGCAGCCGCTGTTGCCACGTGGCGGGAAGATCCTCGGGCGGGTTGCGTTGCGTCAACTTGTTGCGGTGGTCGATAAAGTAGATGTGGCCGTTGCGATCAAACGCCTGCTCCCACCCGTCAGGCAGCACATCATCGGGCATGACCTTCTTGCGCGGGTCAAACCATGTCGTCTTGCGCGTCACCGTGTTGACGAAAAACACACGGCCATCTGTCTTGCTCCTCACCTTGCGCCACTCCTTGGGCAGCTGTCTTCGACTGAACGCGGGAACGCCAGCCATTGAAGACGACCTCGTCGTCGTGGTCGTCGACGTGGGCACAGCGCTCGACGAACCAGCACTCGACAACGTAGCAGTCGATGGGATGACAGCGGGGCCTACAACACCACCGCCACCACCACTCACACCACCACCATCCGTGCTCATCTTCATACACAGGGTGAGGCTTGGAAAAAAGGCGAAAATCTTTTGCGAATCGCCATTATCCGTTACAAACCCCGCGAGTGAAGAAGGAAGGCAACACAACAACACAGCACAACAAACACAACAACTGGCCGCTGCTCGCTTCTTGCTTGTTTGCTTGCTTGCTTGAGTGCTTCTGGGTTGTTTATTGGTGCCAGCGAGACACGCATCCATCCCTTTATCCACCCGTGTCCCTGGCGGGGCGACGCGGCAACAATGGCAATGAGCGCTGTTGTGCCGCCAGCAGAGAGCATCAGCGGGTCAGAGAGCGACGGCTGTTTTGGCCTCGTGACGGCACTGGTTGATGCGCACCACATTGGCTCCTTCAAGGTGCGTGAATGTGTGCATGTCGTGCGGCTCTGTGTGTGTGTGTGTGCAAGTGTGTGTGTGTGTGTGCGTGCGGCTGTGTGTGTGTGTATGTGCAAGTGTATGTGCGTGCGTGAGCGTGTGTGTTTCTCTGTTGTGGTTCCTCATTATATGCTTCTGTTGTGTCCCTGCGTTTTGCGAGAGCTGTGGGTGTGTGGCAGCCTCTCCCGCTTCACCAGCGTCACAAGCACCCCTCACCCTCTTCCTCCTTTTCCTATGTGTGCACTGCGTTTATTTTCCATCAGGATGACGTTCGGGCGAAGCGACAGGCACGAGCACATGTGTACGAACAGCTCCTGGATCCAACCCACACTGCAACCCTTGACGATGTGCAGGAGACGTGGGGCCCTCGATTTGGCGAGGCCATGCTCACCGGCACCGCCCTGGCAGCGGCCTTGTATGTGACTGACTTGCGGCCGTATTTGACGTGCGCTGCCCGTCTTGTAACATCTTTCTTTGTGGGTGTCATGATCACACATGTACATGCATGTACACGCGTGCACACGCCTATGCGCATTTGCATGCCATTCCCCTCACACGTGGCACTCTGCCATCAAAACTGAACGGCATGCGAATTGACTTGCACAGGGCCAACGCCGATGACGACGCTTACAGGGACCAGCAACAACAGCTCGCTGCCTGGCTTGACCAACACAGAGGTGTGTGCGTGTGTGGGGGGGGGGGAGGGAATGTAGTCGTGGTTGCTTTGTGTTGGGCGGATGTGTGTGTGTGTGTGTGTGTGTGTGTGTGTGTGTGACTGCGTGTGTATGTGTGTGTGTGTGTGTGTGTGTGTGTGTGTGTGTGTGTGTGTGTGTGTGTGTGACCCCTATGCGTGCGTCACACAAGGATTTGGGTCACTCGCTTTGCACAAGAGACACCGCGTCCAACAAAATCCTCAGCTCACACGGGAATAACCTGAGAAAGGACGCATACTTTGTCAACTAACCATTCCCACGCCCCCTCACCACCAACGCACGACAGATGTTGTGGAGCGCGTGGTGCCAGATGCATTGCAGCCGGTGCTGCTGCTGTTGGCGCGTCTCCAAACACCACCACAGCACCACACTGTCGATGCGAACGACAGCGGGGTGCATCTGCCACCTCTCCCCATATTGGATGCGCCAGAATTGTTGCACCAGCCCACCTTCCACCCGCGATCGCAGGGCCTGCTTGGCTTTGACCCAGCGAACATCACATCGCCACACTTGATTGAGCCAGGCTTTCTCCTCACACACCCACGCGACACTGCTCACGGCGGTGGTACCCATGGGATGTCGCTGTCTCTAGAAGCGGAGCCAAGCAATGTGGGCTCAATCACTCATCAGCAACAGCAACAGCAGCAGCAGCAGCAGCAGCAGCAGCAGTGCGGGTTGGGCGGGTGGCTGTTTGATGAACCACCAGCTATGCACAGCCGTCTCTTTGGGTTCAACAGCAATGAGGAACGTGTTGGTGGTGGGCCCATGAGCAACGATGCCGGTGCTGGCAGTGGCTTGTTTCCGCTGCTGCTGTCACAAGATGTGCCCGTGATCAGTGAGCATCACCAGCAGCAGGAGCAGCAGCTGTTCTCATCGCTATCATCGCCACCACTGTCTGTATCACCATCCCTCTCATCACCACCACCACGTGCTGCAGCCCCAACAGCTGCTGATGCCGTGCGAAGTTTGCGAGCAAGACAGCAGCAGAGCGCTGCTGCTGCTGGTGGTGGCGGCGGCGGCGGCGGTGGTCAGTTGGACGCGGTGCTGCTTGATGTTGCGCACGCGTTGGTCGACGTTGCATCCTCGACGTTTACGCGTGACGCAAGCACGGGGTTCCTGCGAGTTTCACAGCGCGTGCGGTGGCGGCCCACCCTCTCGCCCTCGCTCCTCCGCGCTTTCGTTCTCCCCGCCAGACACGTGCACGAGCTGCAGGTGACTGTCTGGTTTTGCTTGTTTTGTTTGTTTGTTTGTTTTGTTTGTTTGTTTGTTTTGTTTGTTTGTTTGTTTGTTTGTTTGTTTGTGAGGTAGTTGGTTGCGTCTCTTGTGCATGTGTGACATACCTGAGGAACAAAACAGACGATTGACACCCACACCCTCCCCAACACCCCTCCCTTCCCCTCTCTCTTATCCGCTGTTCCTGCAACTCACATCATCATGATGCTGGGCACACACCACCAGGCGGTTGTGGATGCGGCACGAGCGCTGGCCAGGTCCCACCCCCACCCGCCGTCTGTCGTCGCTGTCGTAGCCGATGTTGTTGCCGTATTCCTGCAGTACCACGCACACGCGGTCGGTGGCGCATTTGTGGTGGTGCTGGTGCTGGTGCTGGTGCTGGTGGTGCTGGTGGTGATGTGATGTGTGTTTGTGCTCGAAGAACGACAAGTGTTGCATTTCGTCCTCACCCACAATGTTGTGCGGGCACAGTGTCGCGCATATGGGCGAGACCCTCCCCACACAAACAACCACTCACACACACACACACACACACACACACACACACACACACACACACACACACACACACACACACACACACACACACACACACACACACACACACACGCTCACCCTCTCATTGTGTCCAAACAAACAGGTGCACACTGCTCTTCAGGCCTCATCATCATCGTCATCATCTTCATCATCATCGACATCGTCACGCCTGCTTGCGTTCCGCTTCCGGCTGCGGCGAACACACCAGCAGCTCGCCTTCCTGGCACGCGTCGTCACGCACCTGCCGCTGTGCGCTGCCCTGCATGAGGGTCACCTCCACGCCACATCACCGTACGCGCACATGGGCATGCGCAGTGTACAGCGCTCGCTGGTGATGCTGAGGGAACAGTGCCTGCAGGCAAGCCGCCCCGACCTCCGCATGATTGCATCAGCGTTGTACCAGGTGCGCGATGGTGCTGCACTTGCTCGCTCCGTGCCTTGTCAAGCGATGGTGTTGAAATTCATTGAGTGCACAGCAATGCAATATCGATGTGAATGTGCGTGTGTGCGTGCGTGTAAAGGGTGTGGTTGTTCACGACTGTGCTTGTACTCACGCAGATGTGCTCATGTACGTGCGTGCGTGCGTGTGTGCGACGATAGAGGAGCCTGAACTCGCTGCTGGCGCCGCTGTGCATGTTTGCATACACGGGGACATACACGCGCAGCCTGCGGCAGCTTGGCATCACTGTGGATCAAGAGGTCGGTGGCACGAGCGGGTTACGGGTCATGTGGTGGCGATGGCATGGCGCGGTGGTGTTGTTGGTGTTGGTGGTTGTGAGAGAATGGCTGTTGGGATGCACATTCACCGTCCCACACACACACACACACACACACACACACACACACACACACACACACACACACACACACACACACACACACACACACACAAAACCCCCAATCCCACCTCACCCCCCAACCAGCTACTGCTGGAGCGAAACGAGTCGTTCTGGGACGCGGTTGGCTTCGGCAACACTTCATCCACACGCGCCATCTTCGGCGACGTGATCACGGATGCTGTTGGCTCCGCTCGCACGCTGGTGCTGCTGCGCACGTGTTCCCCGCACTTCTTCCTCTCGCGTTTCAGCGCCGCCCCGCCCACCGTTGTCTTCACCTCGCACCACACGGTCAGCCAAAGCGGAGGTGGTAGGGTCGGAAGGGAGGGGGAAGGGGTACGATGGCGTGGTTGTGGCTGGTGGCTGATTGTTGATGGTTGCTCTGTTGCCCGACGTCCTGTCCTGTTCTGCGGGTTGCAGCTACTTGCTTCACAGCCACCAGCAACCACCCTCGTCACGTAAGCTGCTGCATCACCATCCATCACCACCGCCAATGACCATGCCCACCACCACCATCGCTAGAACCTGCGCCGGCTTGTGTCGGAGCAAGCGAATCTGAGGCAGCGGCTGGCAGATGCGCTGCAGGCTGATACCGCAAGGTGGCACGACCTGCCATGTTGGGAGGAGGGGTGAGATGGTGCTGTGCTTTGTGAAGGCGGTAGCCGATTGAAAGCGCCCTCTTTGCTCACACAGCGCTAAATACACACACACACATGTACACACATACGCATACACATGCCACACACACACATACCACACACACATGCCACACACACACACACATACCACACAAATACACACATACCACACACACACACACATGCCACACACACACATACCACACACACACATACACACACACACATACACCACCATCAGGCGTGCCCAGGCACTGCTTGAGCAAGAGAAGCAGCGAACCCTTGTGCTGCTTGCACGTGCGCGGGTGATGCGACAACAGGTGCAGGCGGCAGACGACGCAGCGCGCGCTGCAGAGGAGGAGCGACGCGAGCGCAAACAGCGGCTCTGGAGACAGCAGCTGGAGGTAATGCTACCGTGTTTGTGTAGTTGCAGGAGAACGGGGAAAGAGGGCGTATCATTGTGATTACATGTTTGGTTTCGTGGCTAGCGCGTGTGCGAGTGTGCGCGTGCATGAGTGTTCGATTGTATTGGACGTGTCCCTCAAAATGAGCTGATGCTGGTCACATCATCTTTCCCATTAACTTCTGCGACACACCAACAACACCAACAACACCAACAACAACAACAACAACAACAACAACAACAACAACAACAACAACAACCATCACCCCTGTCCATCCACATCTTCCATCCCTCCATCATGCCATCAGGACCGTGCCGTACATGCCGATGCAGTGGCGGCCGCCGCCACCACTGCGATGGAGGAGGAAGAGCAGCAGCAGCGGATACGCGACGAGCGCGCGCAACGCGTGGCCGAGGCAGAGATGCAGCTCAGGCGCAAGTACGCACAGCTCACAGCCAACCTCAACAAACAGAAGGTGTGTGTTTGAAATGTGACTGTGAATGTGTTCGGCGTCTCTGCGTGTTGATGTGTACCGACCCGCGCAGACTCACGCACACAAACACACACGCACACTCACACACACGCAACACACACGCAACACACTCCCCACGTTCCCATGTCCCATCACATCGCACCCCATTGCGTGTCGTGGTGACTGCAGCGTCGGCTCGAGTGGCGCAACCGGCGAATTGAGCGGCGGGAAGCGCTGCGGACGGCCCTCGCACACGACGTCGACTGGCACGCAGCCATTCATAGTGATGATGGTGGTGGCGGCGGTGGGCGACGGGATGGTGCAGATGTGGTGCACCCGCATCTCCAAGTCGCGCCATCAGCACCATCGTCACCAGCACCAGCACCAGCACCGCCAACAGCAGCCGCAACGACACAGGCACAGTCACTCTCGCCCATGCAACAGCGGCAACGGGAGATTGAGCCGTCATCACCAGCAGCGCAGGTCGCATCTTCAGCCTCTCGTCGGCCAATGAGTGCGCGGCGGCGGTGGCGGCGCAACACAGCAGGCGCTGCACCCATCCTCGCCAGACTTGACACGCTAGATGGCGCTGGCAGTGGTGGTGGTGGTGGTGCCAATGATGATGGTGCCAATGATGATGATGATGATGATGATGATGATGATGATGGTGGTGGTGGTGGTGGTGGTGATCGTGTGGTCATTGCACAGGAAGCATTGGAGGAGACGGAGGGTGAAGTTGATGGCAGTGCTCGTGGTGCTCGAAGCGACAGCACCTTCGATGACAGCAGCGCTGATCACATGTCCGCTGGAAACCACGTCCACCACACGCGCGCCATGCGTGGCGATGACGACACTCATGGCGAGCGAACACGGCACGTCACACACCTCCACGCCAATGGTGGTGGTCGTGGTGTTGGCGATGGTGTCGTGGTTGGTCGTGTGCGTCACGTGCAAAACCACAGCGGAGGCGGACAGGGTGATGTTGGGGGTGTTGCTGGTGCTGGCACTGGGGATGCTGTGAACGAGCCACAACAACAACGACAGCAACAGCCACAACAACAACATCAACAACAACAACAACAACAACAACAACAACAACAACAACAACAACAACAACAACAACAACAACAGCCACAGCAGCAGGAACAGCAGCAGCAGGATGGCATGCATGTCAGTGACCTTGCTCGCTCAACTGAACACAGTGTGACTGCAACTGTGAGCGGAGAAGATGTTGGTGATTGTGATGAGAATGATGGTGGTACTGATGATCGTGATGGCATTGCCAACGGCGATGACCTGTACGCCCGTACCAGCAGCACTCACCACGGGCCTGAAGCAGAGGAGGAAGAGGAGGAGGCGCTGCAGGTGGAGCAGCACAACTTTGCAGATGAGAAAGACGACTATGGACCCGGAGACGACGACGTTATTGATGACGAGGCGGCGGTGGTGGACGCGTTTCAAATGGGGTTTGAGGCATTCACTGCCAAGGTGCAGACGGACCCTGCATCCACCCTGCCAACACCAACACCAATGCCAACAGCAACTGCAGAGCAAGAGCGAGACAGCAGCAGCATCGGCGTTGGTGGCACCGAGAACACGGCAGGCGACAGCAGCACGAACATTCAGGGCACACTCACGCCATCATCATCAGCGTCGTCATCATCAAGCACACGTGAGGCCAATGCTGATGCTCTGCGCATCGGTATGGGCACTGGTGATAGCGGCGAGCATGAGGCGGTGTTCAACGGCCACGCGTTTGACACGTGTGTGATTGCACCGCTGGCGGCGCACGCCCGGCTCGTGGCCACGTGCGCGCATCAGTACCTCGTGCGTGAGCTGCGTCTCTTTGACCAGCTTTCCACATTGGGAAAGTGCGTACTCCTTGGACACGGCGGGTTTAGCCGGAGCCTGGTGGCGCAGCTGACACGCGCGTACGGCGGTGGGCGGAGGTCTGCTGTCGCCGCCGTTGAAGTCATGAACCGCGCGCTCATGGACGGTGTCTCCGAGGTGTGCTTGTGTGTGTGTGTATGTGTGTGTGTGACGTGCGTTGATTGCGTGTTGTGTCTTGATTGCGTGTTGTGTTCTTCATGTGTTTGTTCACAAGTACCAGCACTTGTGTGAATCAGCATTCGCCCTCAACACCAGTCATGTCATCTACCTTGCATATGCCTGGCACAACGCTCGCTCGCACCCACACACACGTCAACAAAACAATACTCACACCCATCCGCTTCCCCTCTCCCCTCAGCGCAATGCGCTTCCCTTTGCAGATCGGCTTGTGCTGCGGCCATCACGCATCATCCACCACCACCACCACCACCACGCCAGCAGCAGCAGCGCCGGTGGCAGTGGTGGCGATGCGTTTGTTGTTGTGGATGTGCACGTGTGCTTTGATGTGCAGTGGCCTACGGACGTGTTCCTCCCACCACACATCATGGACACATACCACCAGGTTCGGCTCGTGTGTGTGTGTGTGTGTGTGTGTGTGTGTGTGTGTGTGTGTGTGTGTGTGTGTGTGTGTGTGTGATACTTATTGTCGGCAAGGCTGGCGTGTTTTCTCACCCCCATGTGTGCGTGTGTGTGTTTACAGGTTGGGGCGTTTCTGTTGGAGGTGTCGTGCGTCAAAGCGCTGCTGGAGTCGTTATGGCTGGACATGAAGGTGAGCTGTTGATGCTTTTCAGGTAGTCGTGGTGTGCGTGTATGGGGTGGCGTGCGTGTGTGCACCTGTTATCAGAGCATCGCGTGCAAACGGCGTGGTTCGTTAACCCTGCTCTCGCCACCACCACCACCATCATCATCACCACCATCACCACCATCACCACCACCGCGTTCTGTATTGGTCAATACACGTCAGGTTCTCTGGCGCCGCACGAAGCTCAAGTCTGAACTGCGGAATCTCAGAGTGGTTGGTGCGATGCATGCAGTTGGTTGAGGAGATGATGATATTGTTGGTTTGTGCTTGTGACATGAGTTATGCGCACTCTTGCTCGCTGCATTGATGGCGCAGTGATGTAACTCCCGAGCTTCGCCGATCGTTCATAACACCACACTCATGCAACCCCCACCCGCACCAACCCGCACCAACCCCACCACCATCGCCATCTTCATTGTCATCGCCGTGCCACAGCTGGAGCAGCGTCGTCACGACATACACCACTTCTTCAGCGCTTTCCACTCGTATCTCCTCCATCAGGTGACAGAAAACAATCTTGAGTTGGACGAATACCACCTCGCCACATCACTACAAGTGTCATCACCACCACCACCATCATCATCATCATCATCATCATCATCATCACCACCACCACCATGAATCATCATCATCATCACCACCACCATGAATCATCATCATCATCATCATCATCATCATCATCATCATCATCATCATCATCACAACCACTCCTCAACAGGTGACGCAGGTGATCTGGGCGCCGTTTCTGGAGGATTTGACGCGCGAATGTCATTCGTACCCGCACGTCATTAAGACCATCGCCGCAAACGCCGCCCACCTGAAGAAGCAGTGCGTAGACACGGAGTGTGCATGTTTGTTTGTGTGTGTGTGTGTGTGTGTGTGTGTGTGTGTGTGTGTGTGTGTGTGTGTGTGTGTGTGTGTGTGTGTGTGTGTGTGTGTGTGTGTGTGTGTGTGCCCGCCCGACTTCACCCTCATCTCACTTACACTCCCCTCCCTCCTGCCAACGGCCCATTACCGCTGCTGCAACAACAACAGGGTGTTCCTTCACGACCGGGCGAAGCCGGTGCTGATGGCGTTTCGAAAGGCGCTCGCTGTTGCTCTCCAGTTCAGGAACGAGGTGATGATGATGATGGTGCTGATGATGATGGTGATGAGCAGGTGCGGTGGTGATTTGGAGCTGTTGTGAATCCGTTCCAATTTGCCCCCCCCCTCCCGCTTATCGGGAAAATAAGTCGCCTGTCGTGCAATGTTCTCTCAGTTCTCACCAACACCAACCCCCCATGACACCATGACACCATGACACACCTCCAGCTTGCCCGGTGCAACGAGGCGTCGGATGCAGTGATGAAGGCGACGGCGCGACACTACGACTCGTTTCGCGGGTGCTCAAAGCTCCTCACGGCAGGTAAGAATGATGTAAAACGAGTGTATGTGCGTGTGTGCATGTGTGTGCATGTGTGTGTGTGTGCACCGGGGCGACCATGTTCGTGTCCAACACCGCTCATCACTCCTCACCTTCGTTCTCCACCATGTGCTCACCACATCACATCACATCACATCACATACATCACATCACCACCCGTTGCCTTCCCATAATGACAGTGGTGCGCAAACTGGCCAAGCGGTTGGACGACGTTGCACTCGAACACCTGCTCCTCCGCCTTAACTTCACCGCCGCTCACCCGTAGCACCCGTGCATACACACGCGCACGCACGCACACACACATTCACACACACACATACACATACACACACACACAACTACAAGGCTGTGCACATGCTCAACTGTCCACAAACGGAATACTCATGTCGATGATTGTGTGCTAAACTCTGTAATCATGTCAACTCATACACATGCACATGCACGCGCACATCGCGTCAGCAAGCAAGTGATGCAATTGAAGAGAAGTCAACACACGGAACTGATGGGTGTGGCAACGTAGCAGAGCACGACGTAAGTTGATATGATGTGACAACATTTCCAACGACGCAGCACATTGAACACACCATGTAAGGTCAGGCAATCAAATCGATTCAAACAAATGAGACAAGAAAAGGGAGGAAGGAAACAATAGCAGGCATGCATGGTGGGGGTCAGCGATGAAAAACGCAGACACCAGAAAGAGGGGGAAGTGACGACGCGACACGACAAAGGTACTGACACGAGAGAGCACCATCACCACCGCATATGACTGCGTGCTTCCTTGCGGAGTTGTGCTTGAGCCCGCCTGTCGCGTAGCAATTAACAGTGAGTGCGTGGGACAAGGGAGTGAGTGAATCAGCTGGCAACCGCACCGCACTGCACGTAAATCCTGGTTAAATTGTGGAGACTGCACGTACGTAACCCCCCCCCCACACACACACACGCACAGACAGACAGACACACACACACGCGCACACACCCTCTCCTCTCCCCCCCCCCCCTGGTTTTCGCTCGGCTCGCGCCAGTGCATGCCACTCACGGAGAGTCGGTGCCGGTTGATGTAAGGGAGGCCTGCGTTCATTGCAACTCGGGAGGCGTGGGTGCCTTGGGGTGCTTGGCCTGGAAGTGAGACTTGTACACGCTCTTGTCAGACATGGGTGCCTGTCGGAGGACAGAGAGCAAGAACGACAGAACAAAAGTGTGGAGAGCAAACAGAGGATTGGGTAAGAGCGCGGCGGTGTCGAAGGTGAGCTCAACTACGACGAGTACACACAACACAACACAACACAAACACAACAAACACGACACAAACACAACACAAACACGACACGACACAACACAACACGACACAAACACAACACAACACGACACAAACACAACACAACACGACACAAACACGACACAAACACAACACAACACAACACAACACAACACAACACAACAAACTTCAAAACACACCCTGCACACGCTGCAGACGAGCTTGAGCTGAGCGGCGCGCGCGGCCTTGTGGTCGTGCTTGGAGCTGCCCTTCAGCTTCTGGTTCTTCTTGGCGGCCTTCTCCTTGGCCTGTTGCTTGGCAAGTCCGCGAGACATGGCTGTTGGTTGGTTTGGCTGACCGACTGGAAGATTGACAGGAGAGAGAGAGGAACAAGGTGGTGTGGCGTGTTCTATGGCGTGGTCTTTGTATCTGTGGGGGTGGGCGCGCGTGTGTGGAAAATGGACTCAACCACCAACCAACACCATCGTGTGTCGTGTCGCAAATTCTTGCTACTTTTTGTGATGTTGTCTTTGTGCATTTCCGCCGTCGCTTGCCGCGCCCCACCACGCTTGTCCTGCCAGCCTTCCTGTGACGCCCTTGCTTGTGATCGCGCTTGGTTTGTTGGCTGCCGTGGTTGGTTGTTGGGGTTGGTCGAATGAGGATGAGCACGGCGGCAGCGGCGACAGGGGTCGTCGTTGTTCGTCTCCTCGTCACGCTCGTGGCATTGGGTGGGGTTGGTGTGGCCGCTTCGGGTGGCGTGCTTCAGACAACGGCGGTGCCATCCTCGCAGCACGCGGAGTGTGCCAGTCTTAGCGTTGCGGTCCTGGATCAAGCAACATGGCTGCTTGAGATACACCAGTTTGAAGGATTTCTCAACAGTACCGCCGTGCTCATCCGCGAACACCTTTCTGCCGACACTGTTGACGAGCTCTCGCAGTACCTCGCTCAGTTCGTCCGCTTCTACGGTGCGCACGCGCGCGTGTTCTGTTCTGTGTACACTTGGTTGTGTTGTGACATGATGCTAAGAAAATGGAACACAACTGCGACTCGCAGCTTGCGTTCGACACGTTCATGGCTCCAACTTGCTGGTGGCGACATTGAGCATCCCGTGCACATGAGAGGCCCTGTCAACACCCACTCTCACACCCACTCTCACACACTCACACATACACACACATACACACATACGCACACACACGCACACACACATACACACATGATCTCATTGAACCACCCCCAACACGCTCCTCCTCCTGCCTTCATCCCAACCACCTTGTCTCCTCTCAGATGAGCACGAGCTTGAGCTGCCGTGGAGGTTGTTACCGTCGGAGCAGGTCGTTCCAGTCTGCAGCAAGCTCTTCGACAACACATCAGGTTCGGCGCGACGTGGTTTTGAGCTGGACAGCGGAAGCTTTTGA
>NW_004754902.1:679787-689787 GCF_000188695.1 Salpingoeca rosetta | reverse complement strand
GCATGTGCTACACATTTATGACCGCCCTCCAGTCTGCACTCACGCATCCCACAACCCTCACGCCCAATCCCACATTGCCCTCCCCCCCCCCCGCTCTTGCAGCGCGCCACTGGTGCCCCCGGCGCGAGCGAGTGGAGTGAGCCTGCCTCCATCGCCATCCCATGGGTGGGTGCGCAAATATGCGCTGTCGTGCGTGTACATGTTTTGTGTGTATGTGTGCAAGTGTGCATGTGCGCATGTGTGCAAGTGTGCATGTGCGCATGTGTGCATTTATGCATGTGTGCATGTGTGTGTGCCCCTGCATCTGTGTATCAGGGTTTAAGCGTGACCTCAACTGTCTCATGATGATTTTGGGCGTCTTTCACGCTCCTATATGCATTCACGTACATACACACCTTACCCATCCTGTTTTCACGTCCCTGCCGTGCGTGTTACATCTGCCCCTCGCATCGCCACTGCTTCCGTCAGGCGGTTGCGCCCGTGCCTGCCTCGTCGTCATCGTCGTCCTCAACACCAACGGGCGTCATCATTGGCGCCGTCCTGGCCACAGTCGCCATCACCGCCATCATCGTCATCGTTGCCGGTCGGTTCATGCGCTCCTGTGTGTGTGTGTGTGTGTGTGTGTGTGTGTGTGTGTGTGTGTGTGTGTGTGTGTGTGTGTGTGTGTGTGTGTGTGTGTGTGTGTGTGTGTGTGTGTACATGTGTGTGTGTGCGCGTATTTATGTGCAATTTCTGCGCGCATTCATGGAGTCACCTGTATATTCGTTTACGCTGTTTTGCACTCGATTTTCTTGTGTGACGCCCATGATACGCGCCACCTTACACCTCCCACCACCACCACCACCATCACCATCACCATCACACCATCATGATACAACGCCACCCCGCCCCCGCCCCCATCTCACTCCCCTCTATGTGCAGTGTACACGCTGCTGCGCCGGCGCCGCGCATCCGCCATGTTCGCGTCTGCGTTTGCGTTTGAGTTTCCACTGGCGGACAAGTGGGAGGTGTCACGATCGAATGTGACACTCGGCGATGAGATTGGGCGGGGCGCGTTTGGCACCGTGTACAAGGGGGAGGGGCGACATCTCACGCCGCAGCAGGGGGACGCGCCTATCGAGTAAGCCGCAGCGTGGAGCTGGATTTTGTCGTGTTGCAACTCGTGTTCACCTCCATCACGAACACACACGCGAGCATGCACTGACTGACTGACTGTCTGTCTGTCTGGCTGACTTCCTCACTCACACACACACACACACACACACACACACACACACACACACACACACACACACACACACACACACACACACACACACACACACCTTCACCACCCCTGCCACCGCCGCTGCGCAGCGTCGCCGTGAAGGTTTGCCGGCGGGACGTGAGCGGGACGGAGGAACTGTCGACGTTTCTCCGTGAAATGGAACTCATGAAGAAGTTCACAACCCCGCCCCATCCAAACGTACGTGTATCTGTTGTCTTTGTGTTGCTAACACACACGCACACACATACACAATACGAACACGCTCACACGCGCACGCAAACACACATCCACCCACACTTACACCATCTCGCTTTCTCTTCCCCATTCCCCCCCCCCCATCCACCCCATTCGTGTCGACGGCAGGTGATCCGGCTGCTCGGCGTGGTGTCTCAGTCGTTCCCGCTGCTGATTGTGACGGAATTTGTTGAATACGGCGACCTGAAGCAGTTTCTCGTGCAGTGCAGACCAAGCGGCTCCAACCAGTACGCTGCTCTCTCTCTGTCTCTCTCTCTCTGTCTCTCTCTCTGTCTCTCTCTCTCTCTATCTCTCTGTCTCTCTCTGTCTCTCTGTCTCTCTGTCTCTCTCTCTGTCTCTCTATCTCTCTCTCTTGCACTTGTTGCTGATGCGTGCTTGGTGGCACAGTCAGCACACACCACCACAATGACAGTCGCACACACAGACACGTATCCACACACACACACACACACTCTCTCTCTCTCTCTCACATACACGCACCTCCCCGCCCCCACTCACACGTGCACATACACACACCTTGTCTCGCCCTTTCCCCATTCCCTCACCACTGCTGTTGCTCTTCCATCACCAGGACGAAGCACGTGCTGTACAAGAAGGACCTGCTGAGGATGAGTGCTGACATCGCTGCTGGCATGAGCCACCTCGCCAGCAAACATTTTGTGCACCGTGACCTGAGTGCGCGCAACTGCCTCGTGTCCAAGGACCTGGTGGTGCGAATTGCCGACTTTGGCCTCTCCAAGAACGTGGAGCTCACCAACGGATACTGTGCGTTGAAGTCGCGGGAGGGGCAGAGGCTAGGGGAAAGAATATAGAGAGGGGAAGAGGAGAGAAGTGGTGGAAGGGAAGCGCAGGGCAGCGCAGGCAGATGATAGGGGGTGTCGGTGATGGTTGCGTGGAATGGTTCCTATGATGGACACATGCCCTGCACTCGTGCGTACCATGTCATGCGTGATAGCACCGTACTCCTGCAATCACCTTCCAATCAACATCACCTGGCCCATGCTCACACCACCCACGAACTCACAACCACTGCCCCACCTTGGTTTACTCGTGTCACACCACTCACCTTTCCCGCCTACCTCCCTATCACCATCACCATCACCATCACCCAACTCCAACCCGCCCCCCTCTCAATCACCATCACCGCATCTGCCATGTTGTCGCTGCATGTTAGACCGCAATGAGAATGAGGCGTCCCTGCCCGTGCGCTGGCTCGCACCGGAGTGTCTGCTCGATGGCATGTTTTCCACCGACGGCGATGTGTGGGCATACGGCATCACCCTGTGGGAGGTGTGGACTCTGGGCAACCTCCCATACCCGGGCCTGTCCAACTCGGAGGTTGCCAACAAGGTGATTCGCGGGTACAGGCTTAGCCAGCCGCCCGGGTGCCCCGATGGCGTGTATGCGCTCATGAAGAAGTGTTGGTCCGACGCGCGGCCCACGTTTGGTGCGCTGGCGAAAGCGACGCGGGACCTGGTGGACTGCATCACCGCGCACCCCGATCACGCCGCCCTCCGCTCGTCCTCCGCCAGTCGCCGCTCCCCTTCTCCGCTCGTTCGCCTCGACTCGGCACTGACACCAGCGGTGGCAGCGACCAGCGCCACAACACAACCCGCGACGGGGCCAACAGCCTTGTCCAGTGCAGCGTCTGCATCGTCGGCGACGCTGGCGGCCGGGACGACGGCGGTGGCTGCGGCGCTCATGTCCACATCAGAGCTTGGTGCTCGTCCGGGCACCGTCACGGGCACGGCGCGTCTTGCTGTGCCTGTCCCCGCTGTTCGGCAGTTGAAGCAGGGCCAGCGGCGGCGTCGCTCGCGTGCCATATCCGCACCAGAACGCATGACCGCGGAGACGCGCCTGGACGCTACGGCCAGGCTCCTTGGCAGCAGCAGCAGTGGCGTTGGTGGTGGCGTGCTTGCAGGCAGCCCGCGCGCCATGAGGCAGTCGAGGCAAGGGGGCGTGCCCGAGAACTCATCGCCGACAGCGACGACAACAACGAACACGAGTGCAGCGTCGAGCATGGCCGACTTGATGGGCGATGGAACACCCACGAACACGACGCCGCTTCCAAACCAAATCATCTCTGATGGCGATGGCTGTGATTTGTTCGACGCTGATGATGGCCATGGTTGCTACCATTGTGTTGTTCACGATGACGACGACGACGACGACGACGATGATGATGATGATGGTGGTGGTGGTGGTGGTGGTTGCGGTGAAATAATCATCCGGGCGCCCAGCACAGACATCTCGACCGTGTCGCCGTCGCCGTCACAGGGCCGGTTTGCAGGGTACACGCGCCTATCGCGCCACCAGTCGACCAGTGCTGACGGCAGGAAGGTTGTCTCGTTTGTGGAGAGCCAACCGCCGTTCCACGCCACTCCGCCACC
Organism: Salpingoeca rosetta; assembly: GCF_000188695.1. NCBI lineage: Eukaryota > Choanoflagellata > Craspedida > Salpingoecidae > Salpingoeca > Salpingoeca rosetta. The sequence goes on along the minus strand of NW_004754902.1, from coordinate 685,875 downwards.
ATCATCCCTGTCCCTGGCACGTGGGATGGCAGGCGTACGTCCCAGCAGCAGCAGCGGTGTTCGAGGAGAAGGAGAAGCCATGACGCCACACCACCACCATCACCGCATGCGTCCCCGCCACCACACGGGCCCTCCCTCCGTTTCGCCAGCGACACATCATGGCAGCCAAGGAGCAAGTGCAGCAACAACAACAACAACAACAACAACTACAACTACAACTACAACAACAACTACAACAACAACAACAACAACAACAACAACAACAACAACAACAACAACAACAACAGTACATGTCGCTTACACCCGCGAGTCGTCGTGGCCGTGGTCGTGGTCGCAGTCGTGGGCGTGGCCACTCCGACAGCACCAACGGCCGTGGTGATGGCGGTGACGTTGGTGTGGCTGACCAGCGGGTGCATGTTGGCAGCCGCGCACACAGCCGCGTGGTGCCCCTTCAGTCAGAGTCGTTCACAAGCCATGCTTCGAGTACGACAAGCGATGGTGTTGCTGTTGGTGTTGGCACTACGGCACTTGCACGCATTCACGGTGCTCCACAGCACAGTGAAGCGTTGACTCTGGCTGTTGATCACATGCCTGTCGTCGGGGTGACTGGCGACGCGGCTAATGATAGTGGCGACGGTGCTGATGGTGGTGGTGGAGACGATGATTCTTCGCCGTTAATATTGGAGGAAGTGCGTGGTAGGCGGCGGTCGAGCGATCTCTTGGGCGCGTTTCGCTTCTGACCATCCTGCGGCTTTGATGGATGAGCGAGAACCACGTGGTCTCAGGCGAGTTACATGTGACGACAGCCACGGACCGCGAGAGTGGCTGCTGGTCGGGTATTGGTGTTTGGTGTGATGGGAATGCTATGTTGCTGCTTTGCATCGCAAGCTTGAGCGGCTGCTGTTCCGGGGTGTAGCTTGTGTCGTGTTGTGTGTGTATGTGTGTGAGTGCCAATGTTAAAAGCTTTTTCACGTTGCTGTCAGTTGTGTATTCCCCACAATGTCATGTCACAATGCTGCCAATGACTGTTGCTGCTTTAATCAACCTTAACAGCACCGCGTGGCTGGGTGTGGTAATTGACCATAAACACAAACAAACTCAAGCCCATTGGTTGGTCAGCAATGAGCACCCGACAGCTCCCAAACAAAACATTGCTAAGATCACGCACGCGTAAACAAGGTAACACACACACACACACATCGTCCCTCAAACCCATCGCTACGTTAACATGGTGTCATCATCACTGTCATCGTCATGACCATCGTGAACATTGGTGGTGTCATCATTTTCCTCAAACACGCTGCCATCGCCAGCACTGCTGTGTGTGTGTGTGTGTGCGCGCGCGAGTGTGTGTGTGTGTGTGCGCGCGCGAGTGTGTGTGTGTGTGTGCGCGAGTGTGTGTGTGTGTGCGAGTGTGTGCGTGCGTGCGTGCGTGTGTGTGCGAGTGAGTGAGTGAGTGTGTGTTTGTGTGGGTGTGTGTTTGTGTGAGTTTGTGTGAGTTTGTGTGAGTTTGTGTGGGTGTGTGTATGTGAGTGAATGTATGCCCATTCGCACAAACTGACGCATTCGCATGTTGAAAGTAATAGTTGCAGCTGAAGCATAGCACGAGCACAATACATCTGTACATCTGCACATCAGCAAACCCTGTCTCTTCTTTTTGCGACTCACTCGTCCGCCATTGGCCCCTCCCAGACGGGGTTGTTGATGGTGAGCGATTGTCTGTTGCGGTGCTCATGCACGTCCACATCATCGTCATCCGTCTCCAAGTATTCCGCCGCCGCCATGCGTGCATATCCACGCGTGGACCGTCGTGGGCAGAACGACCCATCAGCGCGCTTCGACACTGCAAACCACGTGTCGCAAGCAACGGAGTTGTTCGTGGTTGGTGGATGGAGGTGAAGACAGCTGGTATCAGCTGGCTGGTGCACGAGCATCACCACAGCACACACTTATATGCGCATGCACACACACGCACGTGTACGCACGCACACGCACGCACACACACACACATCTCAACGCACACACGCACATGTACACACATCTCAACACACACACAATGCACACGTGCACTGGACTCACAGTATGCGATGATAGCGAGAACGACGATGATGGTTCCGATAATCACGGCGGCCATCACGCCTCCGCGCTGTGCTCTGCTGAGGGCGTGGTGAGCATGTGCAGGCGTCTCTGTCGGCTCAGCCCCACTCGTCACCGGGCCTGTCGCTGTCGCGGATGTAGGTGGTGCTGATGCGGTCGAATGCAAGTGGTGCGTGGTCGATGTGGTCGATGTGGTGGTGGTTGAGAAGTCACCTGCTGTTGTTGTTGGTGTGGTTTCAATGCTCGGGACGAAAGATGATGTAGTTGATCGTGTCGATCGCATGTTGCTGCTGCTGCTTGAAGTAGCCGTGGTGGTGGTGGCGGTCGTCGTCGTCGTTTGGTGTTGAGTGGTCGTTGCCGCAGCCATTTCACACTTGTTCGTCGTTGGGTTTCGTCTCGTTCCCTGCAGGCACACATCGCCCTCTGTGACGCTTTGAATCGCCAGTGTCTCCGCCCCAAACGAGAGCGTTCGCAACTCCGACAGCCTGCGGGAATGTGTGTGTGTGTGTGTGTGTGTGTGTGTGTGTGCGTGTGTGTGCGTGTGTGTGCGTGTGTGTGTGTGTGTATGTGTGTGAAGGGGTGCGCGGCAGGAGACGAGTTGCGACAACAACAGCACACACATACACATGTACACAACGCACAAGCGCGTGCAGAACACACACAAGCTACTCGCACACACACACACACACACAGTAAACGACTGACTTGTTGACGATGAGCGTGGAGGAAGGGAGATCTGCTGATTGCAACGTGACATGAACCGAAACACCAGCACCGCGTGCTTGCACAATGTACACGCTCGACACGTCGTCATTCGAAACGCCAACGCCACGCAATGCGGTGGACACACGGTCCAGCACATCCAATGTGAAGTCTTCGCCACTGCTCAACAGTGTTGAAATGTGCCTGTCCGAATACTCCCCCGCGCCGATTCTGCATACGCGCGCACGTGTGTGTGTGTGTGTATGTGTGTGTGTGTGTGTTTGTGTGTTGTGAATGTGTTTGGAGGGTTAGATCCGGTGAGAGGAGAGACTGCAGTCGTGATGCAATACGAGAGCACAAAACAAAGCAGCAAACACACAAACTCTCACACGCATACAAAAACACACGCATACATGGCCCCAATGACGTACACGAACGAGAGTGTTTCCAGGGCTGCACCGCCCGTGAAACGCTGGTTTGTGTTGACGGCTCCGAATGTGTTTGGGAGCGGGCGTGATGCCCACGAAAAGTCGTGGTACGACGACCCAACGCCACTGCTCGCAATTGGTGGGGGAGAAGTTGTTGGAGATATTTGGTGCTCGTTTGTCAGGGTTACGTGGGGGATGGGGTGACACACAACATACAAAGTACGCACGCATGCACACATACACACACACAAAAAAGCTACGCACACACGCACACACTCGCACACTCGCACACTCACACACTCACACACTCACACACTCACACACTCACACACTCACACACTCACACACTCACACACTCACACACTCACACACTCACACACTCACACACTCAAACATGGATGGCGGCAGACGATCACTTGGCATTCACGTGCTTCGTGCACGAGTGGACGTACGTGAGCTGAAGCGAGTAACCGCGCGGTGTGCCGCTCCTCTCCTGAACGCCAATGTCTTCACTCTTCATCCCCTTTGCGGGGCCCTCGCTCGCAACGAAGCTGCCCTCGTAGCTCAGGAACTGCAGAACCTACTCACGCGCGAGGGCGTGTGTGAGAATGCGTGTGCACAAAAGTGTGACGGTGAGCATGTGTGCGTCATATCATGTAGCGTGCATGCATGTGTGTGTGTGTTATGTACTCTGCGCGCGTGTGTGTGTGTGTGTGTGTTATGTAAGCTGTGTGTGTGTGTGTTATGTAAGCTGTGTGCGTGTGTGTGTGTGTGTGTGTGTGCGTGTGTGTATGCGTGCGTGTGTGTATGTATGTATGTATGTGTGTGCGTGTAATGCGGTTGACATCCTGCAAGACTGCGTCATCATTGCTGTGTCATCCTCACCTGATTGGTGTCGTCGATAAGCGCAAAGCCGTCGGCGTAGCTCCCGCCATTCTGCAACGTGTCTGCAATTACACGTCACCACGCATATATTCATGAGTATATCACCTGTGCACACACACACATATACTCACATACTCACATACTCACGAACACGTCGACATGAACGGCGTGGAGGGAGTGCTGTGTGTCACGTACTCGAGGGAAAGGAGACCTTCACCACGCCCATGCCGCCCTGCATCTCAGGAATCACAGCCTTTCCCACCATGACACTGCAAGCATCGCGTTATCCAGCGCAACGGGCACGCGTGAGAACAACAGCAGGCAGTGGCCATGTACGCCACTCTTGTGCATGTGTTTCATGACAAGTGCAATCAAAGAGCAAAGAGGACACAAAAGCACACCAATGCAAACGGAGAACACCAACCTCCACACCACCACATCACGCAAAATCGCGCGCACACATGCATACATGCAGACACAAGTAGGCAGCACTAACTTCTTGACGTGCACGGCTCCACTTGAGGTTCCGCTGTAGACGGCAACAGTCCATCCGGCAAGCGAGAGACCTGCTGGTCCCGCAATCTCAATTGCTTCGCCCGCGTCCTCACCAGCGTTGTCGTAGTGCAGCTCATTCACAAACACAGACTGACAATCGGCGAGAGGGGTGCGTGGTGGGCACATGTGGTGGGATTGAGGTGATGCATGCAAACATGGTGGCATGCATCGACACACACATGCACATGCACACACATGCACAAATGTGAACACACATACACAAACGGACACACACATGCACACGTACACACACACACACACACATGCACAAACGCACCACGCGCTTTGGTGGCTCCTTGCAGTGCTCGCCTGTGAACCCGTCGGTGCACGTGCACGCGCCCGTGACATGATGACACGTGCCATGGCCGTTGCAGTCGCATTTTTCATCACAGTCCTCACCGAACGTCCCAGGGGCACACGGGTCGGCGCACTTGGATTGCGAGGTGTAGCCGGGTGGGCAGTCACACTCGCCCGTGATTGCATCACAGACAGCATCGCGCTTGCACCCGCAGTGCTGCTGGCAGTTCTTGCCGTACATGCCACGAGCACACTCTTCAACACAGTAGGGCAGGGACCAGCCTGTTCGCATCACGATGTCAAAAGTCGTACGGGCATTTCAGGAGGGTGCGGTGGTGGCTGTGAGGTTGGGATGGACGAGTGCTGAATGACCACATGACAAGTAAGGAGACACAGACAGGCACACAGAACGCTGGAAAGGGGAGGAATAAGGTGCTTGGGTGTGTGTTATGTGTCGTGTGCGTTGTGCGTATGTATAACTCTGTGTATGTATGTATGTATGAAAATGTGTGTGTGAGAAATGCATATGATGCGCGTACCTGCTGCGCATTTGCATTGGGTGTCGCTTTCTGTGCACTTCCAGTCTGGATCTGCATTAATGCAAAGACTGCACGAGAATTTGCCGCCGCTGCTGTCAGGCGTGTTGCAGTCAGGACCCGTCCACCCGGGAGCACAGCTGCAGGCGCATGGGAATGGGAACGTGAGCGTGAGAGAGAAAGAGGGTGTGTGTGTGTGTGTGTGTGTGTGTGTGTGTGTGTGTGTGTGTGTGTGTGTGTGTGTGTGTGTGTGTGTGTGTGTGTGTGTGTGTGTGTGTGTGTGTGTGTGTGTGTGTGTGTGTGTGTTGTGTGCTTGTGTGTGCAAGAGCAAGAGCTCATTATGCGCAGGAGCTCCAACTTGCTTCCACCTTCCCATTCCTCTCCCAACGCACACACACACACACACACACAGGTCCCATCCGCCTCTCTCCACGGCACTCGTTCGTACATGCATTCGCCTGTGACAGGGTTGCAGTCTGCTCCGTGCTTGCAAGCACACGTTCCAAGACAATTGCGGCCATATGTTCCCTCTGCACACGTGCGCTCACACCTGTGCCCTTCAAACCCGGGTGGGCACGTGCATTCGAA
>NW_004754902.1:659431-661931 GCF_000188695.1 Salpingoeca rosetta | reverse complement strand
CCACGACTGCATACCAGTACACAGCTGCGCGCATTGCGTTGCATTGCGCACCTTCTGCCGTCTGGAACACCTCCAGGTTGAAGTTGAGTGTCGGGTGCGCAGTCTCCGTTGCAGCGACAGCGATGACGAGTGACGACGTTGGTGTATCGAGGAATGTGGTGGGCAGGCGCCACGTGCGATGGAAGTACACGTGATACAGCTCCCCGCCCTGACGGCGGTCGTCAAGGTGGTGGCGAGTGAGGGCAGTGGTGGTGGCGGTGGTGGTGATGATGATGAGGGAAGGGGGTGCGTGTGAATGTTTGAGGGGGGGGGAATGGCAAGTGAAGCGAAGGTGAAGCGGTGAATTTAATCGTCTCCACACAACACAAGTGCACACACACACACACATAAACGCACAAACACACAAACACACATGCACACAAACACACGAATACATATTCACACGTGACATACTTACCCGCTTCAGGGCAGTGGTTGGTGTCCCGAAGTATACACCGGGCGCCGGCACGTGCGCGACCGATGATGACGAAGACGATGGTGACGATGATGATGGCAGCAGAGAGGTGATGTTGGCTGTCCAGCAGTCGCCGTCGCACTGCGCGGTGTCATCGAGAGAGTTGGTCACCTCAATTGTGCCCGAGACGCCCGTCACACGGAACGGCAGCGTCATCTCAACCAGCACCCACCCTGAACATGTTGAGCATGGTGGTGGTGGTGGTGGTGGTTTGAGCAGAGGTGTGTGTGTGTGTGTGTGTGTGTGTGTGTGTGTGTGTGTGTGTGTGTGTGTGTGTGTGTGTGTGTGTGTGTGTGTAAATGCCCTCATTCAACGCAAGCAGGCCTGCGAGCATAGAACAAGCACAAGAGAACAATGTTCCTTCACACAGCACACACACACACACAAAACACACACACACACACAAACACACACGCGCGCGCGCATAACAAAGCTCACAAGGATCGCCGCAGCTGCTTGCTCCAGACATGCTGACACCGACATCGCTGTGAATTGTCACGCCAGGGGCGGACCCGCCGCACGCTGACAATGGTGATGGTGATGGTGATCGGAGTGATGGTGGTGATGAGGTTGGAATCACAACGGGAAGGCAGATTGGGACAGCGTGTGCTTCATGAGCGCTGGTGCCTGGCAAGTGTGGCTGATCTTGACGATCGCAACAGCGTTTGACATGAGTGTCTGCAAGCAATACTACGACGGCACGCGCACCTGCGTGTGTGATGACCTTCATCTCCAACACATTCGCCAGAAGCTCGTCATCAACCGTGATCCACTCGCCCTCGACTGATGACAGACAGCACAGCAGCAGAAGCGTGTGTGTGTATGTGTGTGCGTGTGTGTGTGCGTGCGTGTGTGCGTGTGTGTGTGTGTGTGTGTGAGAGAGAGAGTGTGTGTGTGTGAGAGAGTGAGAGAGTAAGGTCGCTTGTGTGTCAATATACGTACAGGCATGTGCGGTGCCAACAAGGCAAGTTGGGCGAGCACAGCAATCAACATTACCAACAATCACGCCACCGCTTGCTCCCCTACCTTCAAATCCACACTTGTACTGCACGGCAATGTGTTTCCCAAACCATCCGCACGTCCGGTTGAACACGCTGTCGCTCGCGGAGAGTGTGTGTGTATGTGTGTGTGTGTTTGTGTTCGGTGCACGTATCTAGGACTGCACTTACAATAGAAAATACACGCAGCACAAGCACGAGGCGATTGCAAAGCACCTTCCTAAACCACCAGGCACGACACACAAGCACCAGGCTCCACAAAACAGCCAGCACCACCAGCGATCATCGCTTCGTTAAACTTCAGCAAGACACTGCACAGCCACTCACCACGCATGACTTCTTGCCCAAGCACCGGTCCTCCACCACTCCCGCCGATGTTGGCTCATGACACGATCCCTTGACGCATGCAAGCAGCACAGTTGGCGCGGGGCGTGTTGTTGGTGGACCAGTATATGCGCACGTGCAAGAGCGTGTATGCATGCAAATAGCACCACACCAACACACCACCAACGCACCACAAACGCAACACCAACGCAACACCAACGCAATACCAACAAAATATGATACGACGCCACACGGTGCCACACCTGTTTGAAATCGCCACATGTGCCAGTCGGCGTTCCGTAGCTCGCAAACTGGATCGCAGCAATGACAAGCCGCTTGTCCTGTGCACACGACAGCACAACTTCCTCACCCTCGTTTGCCTGCAGGCACTGGTGGCCAAACCCCTGCTGCGGGGGCGGCGGCGGGCTCGGCGGTGGGGTGTTGGGCGAGGGCTTCACAAACGGTTTTGACGCGTGAATGAGACAGTCGCCGCGCTGCTTGTCCTCATCGTAGTGCTTGGTGAGGGAGCACCACGGTGGCATGCTGTCTTCCTCGATGCACGTGTCCTGAAACGCACGTGCAGCGGCCGGGGAAGGAGGTAAGAAAGGGGAATGGGGTGTGGGGTGTGGGGTGTGGGGTGTGGGGGTGGTGCAGTAGAGGAATA
>NW_004754902.1:658110-659006 GCF_000188695.1 Salpingoeca rosetta | reverse complement strand
TGGTGGGATAGACATGGTGGAGGGATGGTGAGGTGATGGTTGAGCAACAGAAGAAGAGAGAGATGTGTATGTATGCGTGTATGTGTGTGTGTGTGTGTTTGTGTGTGTGTATGTATGCGTCTGTCTGCCTGTAAATGGTTTTGTTTGAGGGTGTTGGTACGAGTACGGACTTACACGGACTTACACGGACAGGGTGACTGCTGGGAACAACGTAAACATTGCATAACATTACCCATAAACACACACGCATACACACACACATACACACACATACACACACATACACACACATACACACACATACACACACATACACACACATACACACACATACACACACATACACACACATACACACACACGCTCACACGCCCACACACACGCTCGCACACGTACACACGCGTGTGCAAGCCAGGCCCTTCACCTCGCTGCAGACGCCGCCGTGTTCACACGTGCACGGGAGATCCTTACACAGCCCGTCCTCACACTCAATGGAGCAGTCGTTGCCCTCCCACGGGCCCGAGCAGAGACACGTGTATCCGCCCTCACCAGGGACGCACGTGCCCCCGTTCTCGCACGGGCTGTCGGCGCACGGCGACGAGCGGGACGTGTCCAGCGCGAAGCGCAGCTGCTTCGGTGTGCACCCGCCTGATGTGCGTGACGATTGTGTGTGTGTGTGTGCGTGAGTGTGTGAGTGTGTGTGTGTGTGTGTGTGTGTGTGCGTGATGTGTGTGTGTGTGTGACGTGCGTGATGTGTGCGTGCGTGTGCGTGATGTGTGTGTGTGTGTGTGTGATGTGTGATGTGTGGTATGTGTGTGTGTGCGTACAACGTCCACATTCACACAGGGCAAGCCCGGTATCATCGGTACTCCCTCTCTTCTCCCTCTCTACCAACA